>NW_020271560.1:7686543-7810019 GCF_002803265.2 Melanaphis sacchari | reverse complement strand
TGTGCTAACATTAACGTATAGGTAGGTATATATATTATATGAAGATAGAGTATGTGATACCTTGAACGACTACTGTTGAGCAATGGACGAGTTGTCGCCCGGCAGTCCCATCGGTGCCGCTCGTGATCGTCGCTCGGTCCGAGTCGAGCCGGTCTCCGCCGACGCCGGCGGGCCGCCTCGGCCGCCGCCTCCGCCGTTGCTGCCGGAAGACGCGCGCCCGTGAAGGACAGGTCTCGCGGCCCGTCCGTGGACGAAGCGGCGACACGGCGAACCGCCGCCGTTATTGCGCCCGTTGTCGGACAGTATGTCTGTGATCATGAACCGAGACCTGCCGAGGTGATGCATTGAGCAATACGCACCGAACGAAGTACAACAGCAACTAAACGATTGGTTAAGCGACTGTTAACGGCGGCGGTGACGGCGGCGGCCGGCGCCGGTGGGAGACGACCGCCCACCGGTAGGAGGAGCCGTCCAACCGTAGACGACCTCCGCCCGCCCGCCCGTAGACGCACACGCACACACGCGCACACAGCATAACCGGATTATCGCTCGCCCCCCCCGCGGCCGTCGCCCCGACGACAGCGTGCGCCGGCACGACCAGCCAAGACGACCACACCGCCAGGGCTATCGCGTCCACCGCCGCCTACCGTACGGTTAACAACGTCGTCCTCACGGCGGCGTCCCGCACCCCGTCCACCGTCGCGGCTCGTTCACCGATCGTTCTTGTGTTTACCGCGCCCGTCTATCACTCGTTCGCTGTCTCTGTCTGTCTCTCTCTCGAGCGGGCGCCCGCGCAGATCACCTCGGAAATACCTAAAAAAAAAACCCATACGATTTATCACCGGCCGATCGAATGGCGCGAGAGGAGGGGCACGTCGTCTATTATTCGGAAATCGTTTTTCTATTTCGGTCGTGACGCGCACTGTCACGCGCGCCCCGCGTGCGCGTTAAATATTTGAACGCAGCTTTTCTCGTATACCTCGTAACACGTCTCGCACCGTGCTAATACAATATATAGGTAACCTACCTATAATTATACGTACCAGGTACGTGCAGACGGTATATAGTGCAGAATTTGTACGAAACATCGTTACTTGGTATACGGGCGACAATCTCAATACATCATCGCCAGAGAAGTTCGAGCCGTCTGCTTCAGTTACGCAAATATTATACGCTTTAAAGTATATACCTAACCGTAGCGTGTTCACTTGTTTGGTCCTTGTTAAAAATACATGGGGTTCTTTTTTCAGAAGGGGGGATTCTTTTATTACGGAAACTATATCCCCGTGGTTCGTATTAATCGAATTATCTACAGAGCGATTTCTGCAAAGGCATTTCTAATCGACTGCAACTATTTTATTTTAAAATAATAATGAGTAGTATAATTTTATTAATATTGACGGATACTTTTTATATAAATCGATAAAAATTTATGGTGGACATTTTGAGCAATGAAAAAAAAAAGCAGAAAATATATTTTACAAAATGAGATGTGATTAAATTGTTCAAAACTTTATCCTAAAAAAATTCACAAAGCCTGTACATAGCACAAAAATAAAACTTTGACAAAATTAATTGAATTTTTAAGCTCATTTTCACAATTTAACACATACATTATATATATTAATGGCTATTTATTTCTGTTGGAAATCGATAATAAAAATCGGTTTTATTATACAAAATATTTACATTTTTTAAACCTGAAATATAGTAAAACTGTCCACTATATTGACTATATTGTTGTTAGTAACAACTTGTTACTATAACTATGTAATATAATAGAATAAACCGTTTGTGGTTTTAATTTTTTCTATATGACCGTACAATAAAGTACCCTACAATAACTTCATGAACCTAATTCGATTGGGAAACGAATATACCCAACGGCCTATATCATTCAGATTATTAATAATGTACTATATACATATACGTATCACATGTGTAACTAAGTACTATAGGTACCTAGCTTGAATTGTTAAGAATTATCTTTATCACTTAATAGTCAACATATTTGTTTGTTATTGGTTGTTCATAACTGTTGTAATTGTATTATATTGTTATCTATGATTTGATAATACTTAATTTTTAAAAGCAAATATTTATTTTTGTGATGAATTATATTATTTGGCATCATGTCATCCGTTTTATTTACCTATTGGCTATTATATAGATAATATAATATAAATAATGTAAATGTAGGTATACCTCCTATATATAGTAACTAAAATGGCCAAATATAAACTCTTATACCAATAACTTACTAACATTTTTACTTGAAAATCAAAGATACTGTGTAATATCCTATATGGACATGTTTACCTGAAAAATTTAAATCCACAATTTTGGAGTTAAAAAACTCAAAAAGTTAAAAATGATAATAAATTAAAGATAATAAACATATAAAATACAAACACTTGAATAGAGCGTGTTTATACGATATATGATGATTCTTGGAGGTGGTTATATCCATATTATATATAGTATATTACATTATATACGTTTATATCGGCATTTACAGTACAAAACATTAATAAATCAGCGATAGAAATTAATTTAGTATCGACACAATGCAAAATAACAAAAATAATTTAAAATATGAATTTATACTTACAGAAAAAACAAGGAGAAATTGTATATCACAAAAATAAATGTAAATGATTATGAGTTATGACTAGGTATTTGTTTTATTACATTTTAAAAAGCATAACAAAATAATAGATCCAATGCATTTTGAAATCACGACAATTAATGTTTATTATGCATGTTTTTATATTAATATATTTGTTAAACTATATTCAGAGCATTATTATCCGAGATTACAAAATATTACAATGAATGGATACGTTAATAACTAATTATATTATACGTAGGTATCTATACCTATATAAACACCATAAAATAGCTCACTCGTATCGGTTAGGTATATATATAGCCATATAGGTATGGATAGAATATATTAATATTTATTATCTTTCCTTTTACAATAAAATTAAGTATAAAATTTAATATAATTAATTGTATTTTAATTTAGAACAATTTTATAGGTATAAAATATTATAATCTACATTAATATAATTTTTTTTAAATTCAAAAACAAGAAATTATAAGTGGAATAGGCAGTATATAATATAGGCACAAATATACAATATATTTAGTGTGATTTTATTTTAGATTAAAAATAGGATATCAGATGGAAATTTAAGTTCTTACTTAATTTAAATTTATAATTTAACTCAAAATTTTAATCGTGGGCTAAATTAATTACTTATAATTACTTACAATTTTTAAATTTACCAAACACAAACATTGTTTTATAAAATTATTAAGCAAAAGAAGATTCCATACAATAAAACATAAATTTGTTAATTAAACGAAAAAAATTATTCGTAAAAAATTGTTTGAAGTGAGAAAAAACACAAAGAAATGGGCTCAGCTAAATAATGTAATTTTTTTCTTAGTTAAAAATGATATAGGAAATATAGGTACTTATCATTCTTATATAATATTTCCGTCTCGAAATTGAATAATACATAGATTTTAATATTTTATACAGTCAAAGAAAATATATACATATTTTTTTATATTTTAATTTTTAAATTATGTGTAAATAATACATATTTTGATTAACATAATTTTTATACTCAAGATATTTATTGTCAATATATTATATAGTTATCAAGAATTTTAAGTTTTTAAAAAAGACGTTTGAAAAATACTAATTATTTATGATAATTTTTAATTGATCTTTAGTTATATAAGTTATAACTCTTATTTATGTTTGTGATTTAATAATGAATTCTTATTGGTTGGATCATTTATATATTATTAATATAGGTCGCAATTGCCTAAATATATTAAAAATTAAAAAGGACGCATTCACAGGCAGCCGCATCATAAATTTTTTGTACACGTAAGTATTTTGTTTTTGATCACTATTGCAGTGAAAATAATTAAATTTATCGAAATAATGACTAAATTATTTGTGCATTTTAATTGAACGCGTACGACATAAATATTATATTATAATTTATTCAATGAATTATTTTGCTCCTGAAATGGTGAAATGTATCCCACTGTTCATTTGTACAGTGTTAGTTATAGCAATATTATACACTATAGAGTCTAGAACACAAGACTGCTATAATTAAATTACCTATACAAATGAGCATAACGTGAGAGAATCGTCCAATTTTCGTTTACATTACAATTCATAATTGAATAAAGTACCGGTATATTTATTACTTATATATATATTATGGTAGATATACTACCTATGTACACGAACGCAAACTGACATTGTTATAGCAATATAATGCAATCATAATGGATTTGTTTGTCAACAATAATTGTTTGGAATAATCCTTGGATTTAAATTTTAAATATCCAATTAGAACGGGCGGGTGCAGTGATTTTTTTAAGTGCATCATTTGGTGTACATAAATCTAGTAAAATCGGTCCTGGCAACACGTACCAATTGTATAAAAATGAGCTTAATAATTACCTAAACGAAACTTGCGGAGGACCTTACGAGACCACATAGCCCATAATATTGAGGGTGACTTATAATGAATCATATATATAATATACCCAAATAATAATTTGAATATTCGTTCTATTTTAGTGTACATCTACAAATGTATTTTAATACATAACTCATTGTTATAATATATTAAATTCGTAATACTGTTTTTTAAACTAAATAAAACAAAAATAAAAAATATATTTAGGAAAATAAAATAAATATACTAAAAATATAAAAGTATACATATATATATATATATATTTATATAATTTTTAAAGTTTAATTGAAATCTAAATTTTACAAATGAGTAAATTGCGCGCATTGTGTTTTCTATATAAACTATGGTGAGATTTTTCTTTGTTTTATATTATCGATAAATGTGTATACCTTGTTGTATATTGAATAATGATAGTATGCCTACTACCTACACTTATGTATTGTATATCTGAGAGCGCTTATTGTTATTTTCTTTGTACAAAATGTGCATTAGAACAATTCAAAACAGTTTTCTAAGCAATAACAATAATAAAGAAATCAGATTTCCATAAATAGGAATATTTACCGCATCTGTTTATATACAGTTTAATACTTCAAAATGCTCAATATTGAGTGCGTGAGAAATCCTTGACCGCTTATTAATACCTTTATTGTTTTCAGACGCAAACTATGTATAACCCACACGCATTCAGAATAATAATTATATTATTATTTATCGCATAGGTTTATACGTTTTCTGTGTACACTATTATTTTGTTATTAAGTTGAATACCTATTTATTGAGTTTGTACATAATTGCAAATTTAATTTTAAACACAAACCTATATATTTATACGTATAAATTGTATTTATATGCGTATACAGCCCTCAATATGTAATCGAAATAATGTATACCTAAATGTTAATTTAACATTAGATGCATAATTTTATGTACAGCTAGGTGTATAATAAATTATAAACATATACCTATTGGAAATTAAAATGTTTCTAATATCATTGAATATATACATTTGGTATTTATAGATATTACTTCATATTATGTAATAAACTATATCAAGTGCAGGTAATATAACAGTAATTTATTTATAAAATATTTTAAACAGCAAATATTAATATACATATAATAATACGTTAGTTTAAGATAATTTGATATCTTATATACACGTATACAAGTGTATAATAGCTAAGTTTTTTTCATTGAGATTTTGATTTTTTTTTTTTTGACCAAAGTACCACCTAAATGAGTTGTTCATAAATTCCATCGCGATAATAACAGTAGATAATATATAACCACTATACTATATGTGAACGTCTATTTACTATATATATATATATATATATATATATATATATATATTATATAATAATTTATAGTATATTATGAATAGAATTTTTTTATTAAAATTAATTTTTAATTAAAATTAATATATTTAAGTTAATAGTTGTATAACGTTTAAAATTATTATTATTATGATCATACACACTGCGGATGCAGATATGATTTTTTTAAAAGTGTGAATCAATTATAATATTACGGAAAATATTTTTGATTTAATTTGTTATTTCTTTGGAATTAAATATGTATTTTTTTCATCATTGATATTGTAATTTAATTCATCCATTATTATTTTGTACAACGATTGTTATAATTTTTTTATCTCTATACATTTTATAAAAATAATATATCGCAAGTGAGAAATTCTAAGTAAAAACCTGCAATAATTTAAAATTATATTTTAAAAGATAAGGTATATATATTTTATGGTACCGTAAAGTTATGACCAAATGTCGTTTAATAATAAATAATAACTATAAAAATATTTTAAAGAATATCTATTACCGTATTATATGTTATAAGAAATATAGAATAACATAATGTCAATTCTTCTTTCGTTATGTAAAGGTTAGTTTCTCAGTTTCCCAGCAAGTCATTACAGTATTATACTAACTATAATATATGAGTAAATAATGTTTGACAATTTTTCTGCAACGTATCTGATAAAAGTATGAAATCCATTCCAATTGGGATTTGGGGCATGACGTGAGCTGTCAAATATTGTGCATTATTAGTTTGCTATAATATACCTACTTATTACTTTATAAGCGATGCGAAAAAGGCAATTTGGTATATTTCAAAATATATACAATTAATGAAAAACAATAATAAATAATATAATTTCTCCGTAACAGAATTGGCTGGACTTGGATTCGCGAGAAAAATTTGACCGTTGTGTAAATATTACACCTATAGTTGCAGCAGTAGAATAGTGTTTACGTAATAAATTTCGATAAACGAGAGATTAATTAAAAAGTACCTAATTAAACGGGTTTAGTTTGAATAATGAATATATAACTCGTGGGATCTTAGGTAGGTATATTATGAGAAATTTTACTGGAATGTATATTATACTATATACTATATAGCGAGCATTGCTGCCCGATAATGCTATCCCTATTATCCCTTTTGCACACGCAATATTGAAATTTACCTGTATCATGTTACACGCGTTCATGATATCGGTAGTCATAAAATGTATTTATTTTTGTTCACTCCTAGTCATTGTATACACTATACACACCTGTACAGGTATCTATAGAAATATAAGTGTACGAGTACATTATATATAATATTAAACACTTCTTAGACACTTCTAAATTACTTTTAAAATACACGTGGGGGGTCTTAAACAATATAATATAGAAGAGTTAAATTTCTTCGACAAAAAAAAAAAACTTAAAAAACACGTTAGTAAAAATCATGAGATAAAAGTCTTTAGAGATGACTAAATTCGAATGTTGATATAAATATATATATATATATGTATAATATGCACGTACCTATTGTATCTTTGATTTATAATGCGTATTATATTTTTTTTTTTTTTTATGGTTTTTTTCTATATTATCATTGAGATTAATACAATTATTTATATAATGTATAGTAATATTATCAATTACAAATGATTGTACAAAATTATACCTGTATCTATACTCGTAAATGCAGATTAATACTTTTAATATATCTTTTTGTTTATCGAACTAATTTAATTAACTCAATTATTTTACTGAAACCTAAAGATAGGTACGTGCACGTTATTATATAATCGACTGATAAAAATAAAACCATAGTATTCCAAAATACAGTACTGATAAATCCAATGATAAGTATAAGTTATCTTGAACGTTACAAGTATACACTCTAAATGACTATATATTATCATATAATATAGCTTCAACGGATTAAGAGTTGCATGGTCAATTTTATTCTAAAAACAGTTTTATTTCCTTTATGGATCAATCGTAAACCAATATCAGTTTTACTACTCGACACCAACTCCTCGTCCAATTTTTGGAGTTTTAAAGGTTTTCTGAGAAATATTTTGTACACAATTCATCATAACTTGCATAAAGTTTTTGTAATGACTGTATATAGATACATTTATTCAACTAGGAATTTCGTGCCTATAATAACTATGATACTTCTGGAGCACAACTATATACGAATACACTGCACGTATTTATACTTATAGATACGTGGGTGGGTGTGAGGTATACCTGCCAAATAGATACGACCGCGATGGATGAGCTCGCATCACGATTCGACGAGAGAACAACAGAAACGCGGTATTTACGCGTAAGACAAAAACCACGCCGGTGCACCTCATTCGCCGTCGACGCGCATTATTATAATAATAATATAGGTGTACGTGCGTACATGCGATGCTGTATATATTATTATATTTAACAGCACTATACAGCAGTATCGTACACGCGGCGCGTATTAAATATCGAGAATAAAAATGGAAAATGGCCGCCATTGTAAGTATACTATATACGATCTCATAACATTATAATATAATACTGCATACCTAGCTGTAATGTATTGCTGTAGCAGCAGTCAGTCCCACAACCGTGAACCGCGTTCGCTTTATCATCAACACGGCGTGGCATACACACAGACGCACACAATTATTTTTATGTATATATATATGTATTAGCTAGACACATAATATGTTATTATATTTTTTAAGCGAACTTATACGTGCGTTTATGTGTATGGTATTGAGTATACGGCGATTGGCCAATTAATTCGGATCACGACCATTGGATCACGACCTCTGGTTTTCATTACGAGCGGACACGACGCGACGACCCGACAGTTATATTGTATACATATTATCTACCTTAGATATACGTACGTGTTGTGCTTAGGTATGATACTATTTATTTTGTTTGTGTGTGTGTGTATTATATATATATATACTGGCCCGCGAGTCTATAATACAGAGGCGGCGAAAACAGCCATTCGCTATATCATAACATCATTATAATATATATATATATATTTATACACTACTATTATTACTGTTTTGTATATAAATATGCCAGTCGAGTACAAAACTATTTATAATATGTCCGGAATAAATATGGAGGGAGAGAAGGAAACGTGAGCACATTTATTTATGGCGTATTGGATATAAGTAGACACGCATATATACGTATATAGTATAATAACAGATAGATAACGCAGGATGGTAAGTATACCTGCGGACTGCAGGAGAGGGTATATAGAGAGGAGCTGGAGAGAGCTACGATTCAATTTCGATAAAATTCTTAAAACACCCGCCGTTTGCGGACCACGGCCGCGGCGGTGGTTACGAGCGCGGCTATCGTAGTACAGACTATAATAATAACACGTAGATTTATGACATATATAGGTAGGTATACATTATAATATATGAACTAACACGTCGCCGTCGAAAAGTTATTTATATTGTTTTTTCGTTTTCGCCGCGTAATTGCTGGTAATTTTCAAACGTAGGTACACCGGTACACATTATGCATACATGTATAAATATATCTTATGCACTTCTTAGTTCTTATAAGAGTCAGCCGTTATTGGTCTATACTCTATAATAAAAATATAATATAATTATATATGGGTGTATATCGCATGGACGTGATAACTTGGATATTTTCCTTTACCCTCGTTTGTTATACAGTCGCGGTACATCCTATCGCTCACGCGTCGTTCTAATAATATTTACGTATATATAAGTATAATAGTTAAGTATATCGTCCATATTCTTGTAACTCATTTAAGTTTCAAATACTCCCTCTTTCAAGTTTCGACACGACTACTGATCATTTTACACGTAAATATTATGAATATGTATATGGATACAAAAATAAGTCACCACGTGTTGATATTTGCCCCGTTATTATAATGTAGGTATAAAGGTAAGTATGACTTATACGTAAAGCAATATAGGAACCACATATATACACTTGTGTACTCATATATATTTGCATAAATATATTTATTATAATATATAATTGCCTTTCAAACTCTGTAGATAAATCTGTATAAAATATTTAGGATTGTAGTTTATGTGTACTCCTACTGTACCTACATAATAAGTATAGGTATGTAGGTACTATATTATATTATGTAAAGAATAATAAATATTAATACATCTTTAATTTAATACCCATTATAGGTACATATTTAACCATTTAATTAGGTAATACAAATATAGATCTAAACTATACTTTAATTAAAATCATTGAGTTGGATTATTACAAGAGTTGATTACAATTTGATTGTAAATAAAGTTATGTATAAAGTTATACATAATATATAAGATTAAATAGGATTTAAATATCTTATAATTTAAAAAGCTTTAAAATAAATGTTATATTGATAAAGAAATTGATACTTATTAAATATACTAAAATAAATAGAATTTATATTATTTCTTATACTTTTACAAAATGTGTGTACCTACGACATAGTAATTATTTAACTAATAATTAGCTTTAAATTAAAAAAAAATCTGTACAATTTGTTAAAATTAGTGCGACTTTGAACTTAGTCATAAAACTCGGAAACCCTCAAGTACTTTTAGTAATTAATGTGTATAATTACTGCGAATCTACATAATAATATATTTGTTTAACTTTAATCACAAGTAAATCACAGCTTTGTTTGGGAAACATTTGTAACGAACGAATTACTTTCGAA
Source organism: Melanaphis sacchari (assembly GCF_002803265.2). Taxonomy (NCBI): domain Eukaryota; kingdom Metazoa; phylum Arthropoda; class Insecta; order Hemiptera; family Aphididae; genus Melanaphis; species Melanaphis sacchari. Next base: position 7,799,475 of record NW_020271560.1, on the reverse strand, counting down.
AAAAATATGACTTGTTTGAAAATGAAATATTATTATAAAAAGTTAAATCGCGTGACATGAGTATAAAATATATAATAGTTACGAAAATATCCAGTTATTCTATGAAATACACCACGCGCACGCGTGTGATGTGAATATGTACATGTGTCCCAGTCCCACAGTTTACCACATAATTGGATAAACTACAAAATTGTAGGCGTTCCTTTTTGTTTAAGTTCTTAAATATATTATCGCAATTTTACAGCTAAACCATGACATGATACATATTTTATATTTAAGTGTGTGTGTGTATGTGTGTGTATGTGTGTGTATTAACATAGATGTCATGGCATTAAACGATGAGAAAACGTTTTTCTCAAATATAATGGAATAACAGTATATATAAATATATATTTTTCATGTTTCATTTGGCGTTATTTCATATATATATATATAGGTACAAACATAAAATACCATTTTGCATGTTAAGTTATTCATAAACACATAAGTTAAATCAGTCACTATGTAATATATATATATATATATAGGTATATGATAGTATAAAAATAATATTACGCATATAATATGCATATAAAAAGAGTTATAAATGTGTGTTTTTTTTTTTATAAAATATTGTAAGTATTTTTAGTTAACAGACCATGTTTTTGTTTACATTTAGCCTATATTTATACTATGAGTACTTACTTGTAAAATGATATAAATTATTATTCTTTGAAAAGTAATTAAATATATGTATATATATATATATATATAATTATAATATAACCGGCAACCGGTATGTAAATAGCAGTATTATGTACATTTTAGAAGTTAAACTATAGCAGTATCTTTATATATTTTGACATTTATACATTTTTTATTTTATCGCATTAATGTTTCATAAATTAATTTTGTAATGAAATTGTATGTTAATCTCAAACTCCCCCACAGTATATTTAAATAAAATCACGTTATTAGGTGACAATTTTATTCTATGCTGTAACATACCATAATATAATAAAGGTATTTATAATAAACAGTGCGTAGTATACTACTCTACTTATATCGAAAATTTCCGGTCGGATATGAACGGATCGTCGGTTCCGCGTTGAACAAATATTCCATAAATATATAGCTTATATCCTATTATGTACAAGAGTAAAGGTATTACGGAATTTTTATTTTCTTTTAATGACGTTTTAGAAAATGACTTTTAAAGAAACTCAACTAATTTTCCAACGTTGTCATGTTTATTATTCGTGTGTATTTTTCATTGTTTTTAATGTTGAAATCATACATGTATTTATACATAAAGTACACATTTACATAAATCATTTGTTTTGTAAAACTAATTATTGTTTTATAATGGGTGTAGAATATAGTATAATAGATGTAGAAAGTGAATTGCAAATTCTCTATTAAAAATGCCAAACGCTGTACCTACATAACACTATACCTATATAAATGTATTGATATATCTAATATCTAGTTATTTATATAGTTATTTTGAATAGATATTTATTTCTGAACGATGTAATTATAACTAACTGCTGTAAGACGCGCAGTGTTATTTTTATGTATATATCTACCTACGCTAATAGGACTTTAGTGGTTTTTGCAGCAATCAAATCTTTAAAATGTAAAAAAAAAAAAAATGTTTTATCAACAAAACGGTGAATGCTAAATTATAGAACTAGTCACGGTAAGTGTTGGACAAAAAAAAATTCATGAAAAAATAGTCAACCCATTAACCCGCGGACTACACAATCTGTTTAGACAGTTTTTCGAGTTTCACACCGTTTTTGTCGTCACGAACGACTGACACTTAAACTGAATTTAAACACTATAATGAGTCAAGGAAATTAATTTCCCAGAATACTGTTGAGGGTCATCAAGTTTAAAACGTTCAATTTTCTAATGGTGTAGACCGAAATAATTAGGTAGGTATATGCGCATATCAACTATAATGGACGAATGACATAAATGTATTCTATTTCGCACCGCATTATTGTTTCTAAATTCATAAATCTTAAGAAAGCGTAAACGCATTAGAGTTTGTCAAAATACTCATAAAGTATTGAAAATTCAATTGGGATATACATAAATATAAATATTTTATAATGTTTTATCGAGAGTATTAAGACAAATATAAACTTTACGTGAAATATGTGTTCCCAAAATAGCATCGAGTGTTATAAGACCAAATGGCAAACACGACTATATGTATTATACTAAGTAATATTGTATACTGAGAAAATCTTAAAATAAACCACATTGTGATCAAACGTCAAAAATTCACCAAAGCGCACGAAGAAGCTTTACAAAGCCAGCATCATTTTAACACGCAATTATCGGAAAAATATGGAAACAATTATTTTGTTATTCCATTATAGTAGCTTAACTAGGATTTATTCAAGGGAGGGGGGGGGGGGTTAAAAAATTGTATTTATCTACTGTTTCTCTGGTTTTTTTCTTAAAAATATACATTTTATTGTTTAATAAAAAATTTTAAAATTTATATTTACAATGTATATCAATTATTTATTATTATTATGTCAGTTAAATTATATTATGTCATTAGTCTTAATATTGATTTTATCTATTCATTGAATTCGGTGTATTGTCTATAAAATACCAAATCTAATAAGCAATTCAATCAATAAAATTTGATAAAAATTTCAGGGTAACTTTAAAAAATAAAAATAAATAGTATGACATAAGCCGAGGGGGGGGGGGTTGGACCCGGGGTCCACTCCCTCGGGTTCGCCAATGTTTCATTTTACAAATTTAAGTTGTTAAAATTAATAAATAATGTTATTTTATTTTACCTATATTTAAACTAAGAGTAAACTAATAACCATTGATGTTGAAACCTTAATAGACAATTAAAAAGAAAATAAATACAGTAGTATCCTTTCGTTAATGTTATTGTTTATTTATATATTACATGAATGTATACCTTTGTATTAATCGTATAATATATATTATACAATTTATGTGTATAAAAATGAGTTGATTGATGCATATCTATATGACTATGTAATATGATATTTATTTCAAATGAAATCTAAGTAAAAATATTACATGTTGAAGTTACTAACTGTACCAATACAACATATTATATACGCGTATAAAATATATATCGGGTTTAAGACATATATTATTATACTATAAACTGTTAATTTTTATGCATACCTTCATTATACGTTCATATACAACTGTTCTAGTTTTTAATAATATATAATATATAGAATTCCTTATAGTGATACAGTCGAGGTTGAGTGACAATCATTCTTCGAAGATCCCGAAAATAAATTAATTTGAAATCTAGTTATTATAGATTGGTTTAGCTGATTTAGGATTTTTAAGTGTTATGATAAAAATATAAATTACAAATTTTCAAGTATATATTGGCTGTTTGAAGTGGACTGATCGATCTCAAGTAAACATAACACAAAATTCAAATCAGTTTTCAAAAGTATAATCGTATTTCTAGGTCCATCGCTATGATTGACAAAAGATAGGTATATTTTCATTGAAATAACGGACGTTTGCAATCCCCTTAATGATATTATCACTATAGTTTAGTTGTTAATAATAATAAAAAAAAAATATATAAAATTAGAAAATACAAAATTGTAAATGTTCAGACACGAATTCCGTCAATTTATCAAATTGGAATTTGCATACGATAGATGAAAATCAATGATCATTATAAAGAGTAGAAAACCCGTAAAAACTAAAAACACTTAATATTTATTACAGTTGTGGGTTCACATATTGTATATATACGCATAATAAGACGAAAGGGTTTGAATAAATAAACGAGATGAACATATGGAGTCCCTAAAATTCAAATGGTTTTCGGTAGTCACGTCTCAGATGAGCGCTACGTCCGGGAAAGGTGTTAATAATGAATTATTTATACGTTCTCCCTTTTTTTTTTTTATTATTATTATTTTGTCTGCACCCTTACAACCTTTGTGCATAAATGACTACGTAACTATTAAAAACGAAAAAAAAACTTTAATATATATTAATTGTCTACATGGTTATAAAACGAATGAATATATTACTCGTGCAGTTTTTTTTTAAGTATGCTATTCTTGGAATTTAACAATACGACAATATGTGAGCATGAGTATAATTTAAAATATTTAAAATTATTATTTTCTACCTACCTACGATATATTAGGTTTGTAAAAAAAGATATTTGAATATTATGCTTTTTTAAATATGAATGTATATCTATTATCTAACGACAGCATTTTCATCAAAACAATGTAATGATTTAATACATAAATCTTTTTAGTTTTTATAAGATTATTTAGCTAAATTTCATGAAAATAAATCATTTGATCAATTATTATTGCAATAAATAGCAGAATATTATAGAATAATTATATATATATAAATCAATCTGGAAAGAAAAACTATTCTGATAGTGATGTAATGACTAATGAACTAATTGAAAAATCAAAAAGTGCTCAAAAGCCTGTATCATGTATGCTTAATAAATGTGTTGCATTTCCTGTACTTAATTCATTTTTTTCTATTATTTTCAAATTAAATAATATGAATTTTTATTGAACAGAAATGTTTACGATATTTTGCGTAAAAATAATATTAAAAAATCCTTATTGGAACTATATTATAAAACACAAGATGAGCACATTTGATGAATTCATACCGAGTATTTAAATATATACTATATAATAATAAAATTATAGATACACATCATATTATAATTTATTTTAATTCAATAATAATGACATGCTTTTTACTAAATCGTGTGATCACACATAACTTCCTACGATTAATTTTATATTTTGTGGGTACCTAAACACAATAATACAATATTAAATCGTCAAATAAATACCTAAAATATAGCATTGACCTCGGCAACACGGCGGCCGCAACAACAATCGTAATTTTGATTTCAAACAATGGTTATATACCTTCACATCTACACACATTATCATAGATATACATGTATTATGAGCATAAATTTATAATTTATATACATACGTATTTATGCTTAATCCGATAGCGTTAAATAATAATTGCCGTTTGGGCATAATTTCAGTGTAGGAAAAATGGCAAACAAATTATATGAGTCCGCAGAAGAATGTATGAGGGAGGACCTATACCTATGTACTATACTCACAACATTAACATTTGCGTCATGATCGAGTAGTATAATATTTACCTTATATACACTACATTTATGTTACTCGGACAATATTACAGTGAAAACGAAACGGTAATAATAAAAATATTTGTAAAATATACCAGAATTGCAATAATAGTTCATGCATATATAAATATATATATATATATATATGAACGTCGCATAGTTCGAATAAATATATATCGAGTTCGGGGATGCAATTTTTTCGCTGTAGTTCATCTGCGAAGATCCCTTGGGTCACTGACGATAATATATATTATATTGGTATCATAATAACAAAAACAAATAGGTATACATATTTTTATTTTTATAAATTTACGTATATTATGACACATGTGCACATATCTTTAGGGACTTGTATATATATATATATTATAGGTACAGTATAATATTAATTTGTACTCAAATTGTATATTGCACATTGTATGTAAACGAATTTATATAAAAACAATCATGCGCGTGCACGATATTACACAAAATACATCCCACTTTTCGGTCAGTATGCATTATATAATAATATAATATTGTATATACACATACACACACACACACACACACACACACACACACACACATATATATATATATATATTATACATGTTTCTCTGAAAAAATATGAATTAGAAAATATAATTCATACGACCGTGGTTATCTATCGATGTATGTGGTGCAGTATATATTAAAGCATACACATGAACTTGTAGAATATACATACACATTATGCATATTGTGTAAATAGTAAATTATGTAGCTAAAAAAATAGCATATTACTTTTAAAATGTGTTTTTATAGAATAGTAGTAGAAAATACAAGATAGGTATTTCTTCAATAATATTAAATTTAAATAATTCAGCTGATAAGAACATTTTATTTCTGATTAGAAAATGTCAAACTTTTATTTTTAAAGAAGTTATGAAAACAATTAGGTCACTTTTAACTTAATAAAATATATTTTTCTACGTGTAAACATAACGAATTAAAATGAATTGGTTGTTTAATATATGTAGGTTACAGCCTTGATATTACTGTAATATTATTTTTCATCTTTTTCTTTTAACCATACAATGCATTGTAATATTATTTGTTGTAATTTATTTTATTATACTGTTGTTTCCAATGAAATATTTTATATAGGCATCTATAATAATAATAATAAAAAGTGTAATTCTGAAAAATTTAGATATTTAAATTTAGGACTGTTTTGTAACTTAAAATGTCATAATAATTGTCTATAGAATATAATCTTCAAGATATAAATCCACTTAAAAAAAAACACGTGTTGATAAAAAAAAATTTAAATTAAAATAATTAAAAATTAAAAATTACAGTATTCATGACATTATATTCATACACTTACCTATAGGTAAACATGCAAAGTATTTAGTGATTTAAAAAAAAAAAATGCTTCTACACTGTCAGAATAAACCTATATCATTAAAATAGCCACAATACGTATTATACTGTTGTGTATAATTGAATCTTCTATGGATCTTAAAATCTCGTTTGAATAGAATGTTTTGCAGCTCAAAGAAGTATAAAATTTAATATTTTTAATATTATGACACATATAGGTATACATATTATAAAATAACTAATTTTTATTTTTAATAATATGTTGTAACATTTATAACCATATTCAAACATTCCATAATATATTCATAACTCAAGTAGTTAAATAACGCAATTTAATGAATAATGTTTGGAATTTTATAAGAAATCATATTGTCCCATATTTATGTTAGATAATCATCATAAACTATTATACCTATATTTTTGTATACTATAGACGACTATAAACATTATATTATACATGTAAAATAGGAACACAATATTATAATAAATAGATAAGATATGAGATTACAACATATGTTTTAGCATGTAAGTTACTTACATATAGATAGGTAAAATCACTTAGACCTGAGAGAAGCAAATTGTGTTGAGACGATATAAAACTTTATCATCTAACGCCACCGCTACTGGGCTGCGAGGAGAGTCCCGCTACAATTGTAGAGTTCGGCAGGAGCGTTGAAGGTGTACGCGAAGAGGCGAACGGGCGTCACATGGACCTCAACAGTGTTTTATGCAATATACGTGTTTCCAACCATATAACAAACAGCTGTGTTGTGCTTAATCTTTGCAATCGTTTTACATTCAACCTTTGAGGACTAATTCAGGCTGGGGTTATACTTATACACATAACCATTGAGTCGTCAACGATGTTCTTTTAAAAAGAACTGTATCGGGGTAGGGTATACAAGCTATTGAACCGTTAAAGTCTGAAAGTGATCGAACGCAAGACCGATAAATGTATGTAATCGTACCACAATATAAGTTAACAGTGTCAGTAAAATTATTTTTTGGATAGGGTCATTAAATTGGAATATATGTATAAGACATGACTGTAAGAGTAAGATGTTATAGGTTTGTAGTGCATATTACTCATAACTCATATAATATGTTATGAGTCATAACGAGTGATAGACAATATGAATACATCTATTTATTAAATTTTATATTATATGAAAAATGTATATTATTATTTACTTAACAACAATAATAAATATAGGTTTTAATATATTATAACATATTATTATGCTCGGGCAGTTTTTTAGTTTAAACACACTCATAATAATAATACACGTACCACCATAATATGAAGAAAACCGAAAAGAATATTTTGCTTGTCGTAACATAATTAACTTTGCAATATTATTTGCGTATATTTTAATAATCCGTTTTTATAACAATAAGTATAATACGAACAATGTGTTAATACAGTATAATATATACATATCTCTAACACTGTTATCTACAAATAACGTAATAATGTTATAATTACTACATTATTATACACATTCATAAGAGAAAATTTAACACAGTTTTTCTGTTTGCATTATTAATTACACGTATAAAATTATTCAACCAATGTGCAACGTGTAGAAATAACTAAGATCCTATTGTAAGTTATATATATTACATAAAAAAAAAAAAAAAATATTAAAATTATTAAAATGTATGTAATTTAATAATGATAATAATATTATTATTTGAGGTAGGTACATACACTTTAATTAAAATCATTATTATTATGATAAATTAGTATAATGCAATATTTTGCATTGATTAACTAGCACGATTTTTACTTAAACAGTCGAACAATCATCAGATATTTTGTAGTTAGGTATAGCTAGTTAACATCGTGCACATGCAGAATTATTAAAACACGTATAAACATTATATATTATATTTTATGTGCTAAACCTTTTCTTTTAAAGGCTATTTAAAGGTTTGCTTTAGATTCTGTTTTATTTATTATGTTTCCATTTATTATATGTCTATTAGACGGGAAACGGCCTTTTAAAAAAGTTGTAAATCAGCTGTAGTCCTACGTATTGTAGAATGATATCTGTATTCAGTTATATGCTTAACGATACGAACGAATTTTCAACGCAACTTAACATGGCTATAAAACCGTTCCACTGGCGTATTTTTTACATAAAAACCACATAACGAAAATGTGGTATATAGTGAAGAAATAAAAATTGGCTGAAAGTTCAGTAATAAAAATAGTAATAATTTAATTACGAGGATTCGATAAAAAAGTTATAAAATACAACAAAAAAAACATGATCACGCCAATTTATATATTGTACCTATATATACCTTCTACTAATTGTATATGAACACTTATAGGTTATTAACATACGCGAAAGTAGTATACTTATTAATTTGATACAACACTGGTAAAAAATTCCTTACAAAAATTAATTTTAAATAAAAAATAAAATAACAAAAATTATAATAATATTTTAATGTTGTTCTACTAAGTATTGTGGCTTACGTGTACTTTGACCTATTTTTGTATTATAAAATGATTGTACCTATGTCAAAAATTAATATATTATATTTTTGTGATTGTATACATTAATAAATGCTATATTAAATATATCAAAGCTGATTAATAATATATGTAATAATATATATAGGTACATACCTAGTACCTATATACTCTGTGGATAAATTTAATTCAAAAGTGTATAATTAAAAATAAAAACAAATGTTTTTAAATGTATTTTTGTTTTTTATAGAGTTTAATTTCATGTAATGCTATATATTATAATAAGTCGATGTAAATATAAATGAGTTTTACATCAAACACTTATACTAAAATGATTTGTAAAAAAATATTTATTTTTTTTTAAACACATATATTTACTGAATAATGTTAAATAATGTCTATATTGTATATAATATATACCCAACTATAATAAGAACATATTTATGTCTGTAGTACGCTAACATAATTTATTTGTTTATATAGAATAAAACAATGTGATTCGAATCTTTCGACTGTATATAATACATATAGGTACATACAGGTCAAATCAAAGGATTTATTATTAATTATACACGAACATACTATTGTAGGTACATTAATAGTGATCTGCAATAAAAATTGATTAAATTAGTGGTTCAATAAAATGTATTAAAACAATCATGGGTCATTAAATCATGTTTACGGGACCAATAGCGCAATATTTATTCACTGAATGTTTAATGATTATTGTTCACGCAACTATTGGCATTAGTATAATAATTTAGAACTTATTACTTAGTCTCGGCTCAAGGGGTAAGCGACATAGGCTCACGCCTAGCGCGATATTTTTCAAAGGCAGCATTTACATTTTTGTTTTGTAGATCATTTTTGAAAATTTTACATGTAAATGGCATCAAAACTCTCAACACGTAGTTTGTTTAGGTGTGTTTAAACACTTAAATCGAGTCTGGTATTACTTAATATTATACAAATCAAATATTAACTTACTTAAAAATTGTATTTACTAATTATTAGATGTTTTAAACGTAGGTACTTATTTAAATTTAATAATTTTGGTTACTGGCTATTATGGTTAACCTTATTATTGCCTTGGCACGAAAAAAAAAATGATGATTTTAAAACGACGATTTATCGATGGCATTGGAGGTAGACAAGTCACAGGTGTAGAATATTACGATTTATAAAGCGTCGTGAATAATGATAGAAAAAATACAATACACAAAAATATATTATGTATGTTGTATATTTATCATGACTTATACAACGTTTAGGCTGTGTAGTGTATATAAAAAAAATAATTCAATTGTAAAAACGGCAACTGCAGTAACAGACATATATTGTCTTCAGATTTGAGTAAAAAATTACGTCACTTTGTTGTTTTGAAAAATTATGGTAGATATCTTATACACTACCTGTCGAAATTAATTGTTACACAATATTTTATAATTATTGTTATATGATATCTAAAAATTAATTATAATGTTATTTAATTTTAACTTACATTTTTTTAATACTGATAAGTCATCATAGACAAACAGTATTGTAATTTCTATTTTTTTTTCTATTGTTTTTATGTCGTTCCTGTAAACTTCTATAACATATTTTCTTTTAATACATAAACTTTCCGCCACCATTCTCCTCACATGTTCGTGATTTATCATATTAATTACTCCTCAAGTTGGATTAAAAAATTCTTTAATTCAATAAGTTTCTATAAACATTCAATCGTCTAAATCTGTGCACCCGTCAATTTTGTTTATTTACCTATCAGTCTTATAAATATAAAATAATGTATGGGTAACGACTGCATAATTATAAATCTAATAGTTTTCTATATTCCAAACGAGATTGTATAGCCATATCATGTTATTTCTATTTAATAGCTGATAAGCAAATAATCAATTTTATACTTAATTTATAGTTTGGCCTTGTTATAAAATAATAATATAATAAATAATAATTTTCTGATCGGTACATGAATATAATATGATATAGCACTAACTACTGCAACGTTGTGGATAGGTATAGCAAAATTAAATATAAATAAGATGAATATAATATAACTATATAGTGATTAATGTGTAAGTATTTTTAACTATTCAAACATTCTCTTTGATGTTTAAAATATTATTCATTCCTAGATAATTTACATATTATTAAATACAAATACCTACACAAGTTAAGTATAACTATAATATAATACGCTGCAGCTTTCAACCAATTTCAATGGGCGGTTGAATGCCGATTGGCTGATTTATAAATTAGTCATTAGTGCGGGTTTATGACAAATATAATTTATTTCTACAATATTAACAATAAATTGTCCGGCAGTAGGCTAGTACAATAGTGTTGTAAATCATAATAGTTGTTTATACGAGTGAATGTTGGTTTATATATTATCATAATACTATATACACACACATAATTTTGCTTCAGCCGTATGACTATGTACATATACATGCCTACAGATACATCTTTATAATACTATATTGCTCTGGCGCCGCTGTGCGAACAATAACTCATTACATAATACATAGTATATTGTATACCCACTCGAGAATAACACAATCCGTTTTCGTATAAAAGCAAACTGCCAATGGTCACATTTATTATTATTATACATTATATTAAACATTGCAGTTATTATAATATGGCGTGTATTATTATCATATATAGTCTGCAGGTACAGTCTATACAGCTATATACATCTTAGTATGTAGTGTTTATATTATTCGAGTATATATGTATAACGTTATTGTATTGACGTAATAACGACGAACGTGTGGTGTGGTAACGACGTTTTGGTGTGACATAAAACTCGACGGTTAGGGCGCAATGCGTAATGCGCGACGATAAGAATCCGATAATAATTAGGCTTTTAGTGTGCAGTGGTCATGTAGCTATTTTAAGACTATTATAATACACGCGGGGGAGTTAAGCGCGAGAGAAAGGACCTTTCGATCTAGAGGGGCGAACTTCCACCCAACAGACCAACCTCTCACGTATACAAATGTACAATATGCACATTATGTTATAAACAGTGCAGTACATAATGGGCACCTATATATTATTATAGTACATAGCTGTGAGCCGCGTTATCGACGGCCTACCATCTTTCCGGCCTCGTAAACACTAAACACCGGTTTAGTGAAAACCCGTCCGGTGCGCGTCCATATATCTGGTCGTTTAATCGCACACACGTCGTCGACGTCGGTGAAATGCGTGTTTTTCCACCACTGTGCGACAGCTTTATTTTATTTTATTTTTTTTTTTTTTTGGTTCCGAGGGGAAAAATAATTCGACCGACGGCGACCGGCAAGGGTGTTTGAAACCGCATAGCTACCAGGACTTTTGTCGTCGGAGCGGCGACAGGACGCGTGTATATAAATATAATATTATATTGTACCTATATAATATTGTATAGAATAGCGAATGGAAAAAATGCCAACCACTCTGACGTCCGAGTTTTATTACGGCTGAAAGCACTTGATTGGGGTTTTCGAGTGCGCGTGCGTGTGTATCAGTGTGGAAATTAGATTTTGGACCGGCACCACAATGGCGCTATAATAACAAGTAGCGGCGAATAGCTAGTAAAGTTTTCGTTTTTAATACGTATATACATAATATGTACTTGATATGTATTATGTATTAATACGCTATTCAAAAACGTTTATTGCTGCAGAGTGAAAACAAAATTAAAACATTTAGCTTTGTAGATTTTTGCATTGATGGAGGGAGCAAACGACACTGAAAACGACAAAAAAAACCTAACCGCAACTGCGCCGTAACACTTTTATCTTTTTTATGTCACGCAATTTCAACTTGGGAAAAATAATGTTTTTGATTTATGTTGGAAAAAGTTTTTACGTGACTTTGATTTATTCGTCTCGTATGGTGATTGTTTCGGCAATTATTTTCTATCCCAAGTTATTAAAGATTTACGTGCGTTGTTCAGATAAAATAATATGCAGAATAGTTCTTGGAATATTGTGTTCGAGCTTTGGTAATACCCGACGTAGAGTTTTCAGAAAATATAAAAGCTCTACGCGACGGGAGGTTTGCAGAGCTCCTACTAAGATCTATATGTAAATAATTTATACTTGTAAACCTAATGTCTATTGAGAATCGAGATAAAAATATGCGTATGTCTAAGAAATTTGTGTTCAAGTTGACTACCTATAAAATATAGTCAGTGTATTATTTTTATAAAATACGCTGAGTTTAGGCTATATAAGAAAAGTTAAATTAACGTTTTTAGGCGGTAAAAAAAATGTTTTTATTATATGTTATAAATGTTACAAAAATCGTCGACAATCGGCAAAAACTATAGCTTTTATTTTTTATTTTATTACCTCTATCAATTTAATATAAAATACTTATAAACTACTACACGTCAAAATTCTATTCACATCAAACTATAAATGACTCCCGGGTGTTATCCTTGGTTTTTTTAATTTTTTGTTGTTGTAGTATCCAAACAGTATATAATGATTAGCATGTATAAAAGATTATTGTCATATATATTATATACATGAATAAACTTTTATTCTAACTATTATCATATAAACAAAATACATATTTGACACCCATGTACGCTGTTAAAAGACCTCTATACCTACTTCAATATTATTAGCATGTATAATATAATAAATTATTATTATTTTTTTTTTTTATAAAATTATGTAAAAATAAAACTACGAAGTAAATTTGCATAAGCACTTTGAGTTTAGGGTCACATCTATATATATAATTATACATATATATATAGTTGTCTCACGGTCAAAAAACACATACAGTTAACAATCCTTTGAACTTAGGTATAATACTATAATATGAACCAATTACTAATATAATTTTGGGCCAACGAACACCATATATACACGAAATATGGTACAAATAATATGTATATCCCACTTATTGTGATAAAAATATATAGGTACATTATTTATTTATTGCTAATAATGTTATACGTGGCACGTGATAATAAGCTAATAAAAGATAAGTGTGTGCATAATATATTTTATATGTATTTAAAATAAAAATAGGAAAATGAATATTACTCAATTATTTTAACTCGAGTACTATATTTAGAACAATTAAGTATGTATATACTCATTAATTTCATTTTCCTATAGCGTTAAAACTAGTTCGACATGCGTTGCAATCAAAATAGATTACATATATGAATACTAAATTAAATATTATTATATCTAGCTCCTACTACATAACGTGCGCATGTTTAAACGAAAATCTTAAGACAAAAACACCGCACACACATTAACACATGACGTATAACAATAGAAAAATGTACGCGTGTATAATGTTTAATAAATAATAATTAATAATGTTATGAAAATAAAATGCCATCGTCATCAGATGTCGTAACAGACATTATACGAAAATTGTACGGTGTAATCTCGAAAATTATTTCTCAACTTCTAGTACAAGTAGTCACGGCGTGTATACTCGCACGCCGAAAATATATTGCATTATATATTTATATTATATCATAATATACGTATTCATATCTTTATCGTTTAATTGCGGTACACATCAAATTACCATCCATTAATTCGCGTGTGCAGTTTATAAGTTATTTAACACAAACGCACATGGCTGCAGTAGCACACGGTTCTTTGTTTAACCCACATAATATAGTCTTATTAAAAATTACACCTATACAGCTATATACATAATATTGCGTATAGGTAGGCACTGTATACTATATAGTTTAATGAGAAGACTTCACGTCATATAACGTATACATTAAAGCATAATTAATTAGGCAGAATTACATGTGTGTGTGTGTGTGTGTGTGTGTGTGTGTGTGTGTGTGCGTTGAGTATCTAGTCTCAATATAATAATAATATAATAGCTGCAGTACGGCAAGTTGCGAAACTAGGAAACCGTGTGGGCACGGCACACGCACATTAAAAAATAAAAAGAAGAATGAATTGTTATGTAAACGCATAATATACAATCCGTTATAGATACGATTACAGAAAGGTATAGGTTTAACGTGTATCTAAACACACGCACGGTATAGACGTATTTGTTTACCAGTTATGAGAAGTAAAATACTTCTATAGAGGCACGATTGACAAAATAATAATAATATCTTCTACATGTCATGTGCATATATTATGTTGTAGGTAATTTATAGTATAAGTAATGATAAGTATTTATAAGTAATCCGAACGTTCGTGAATGCGTGTTGACAGAGGTATTGATTAACCAGAGCGATTCCTTATAATCGTGTGAAGATTCTGTCATCTATGTTTAGCTATATAGAATACACACGGTATACAATATAAATTTATATGTTATGCAAAATTATACGATACTGTACGCCTATTATACCATATTTATTACGTATTTCGAAGATAGTTTTAAAAGAATTATGAAAATATTTGTTCTAAAATGCTTACACCCAAATTTTTGCCCAACGGAAAACGAACACCGTGTTTTAATAAACACTAAAAAAATTTACTGAGTGGACGATATACGTAGTTTACCTAATATTATGATAAAAATAAAAAAAATACAGTAGACCAAATTCAATTTGTTTCAATTTTATTGTCGATCGAAAATATTCGAAACAATTTTATCTAATTCGAAATCCAAAAATATATAATTAAAAATAGATACTCGAAAACCTATAAGTCTTGATTTGATTTAAGGTTGATCATACAGTTTATTTTGTCTACAATAATCACTCTCCCCTAATATATTATATAGTGAATGGCAGTTTTATATTATCTTAATTTAAATGTTTTTAACTTACGGTTACTTTAAAACGTATAACACCTATCTAAAAAAAAAAAGATGTTGTAGGTACTTTTCTTATTAACAAGTACTATTAGGTATATTTCTCAAGCAATTAACCGTGTTATAAGTAAATAGCATGTATTGTATAATAATTTATTGAATAATAAATTTCTCTTACAACTCTTATTATTATAACATCTTATTGAAATATGAAAACGAAATTCAAAATTGTAAATACATTTTCTATTACAAGCTATAGACGAAACGTATCTATTCAATCGTTGTTTTGGAACAAATTTTTAAACGGATAATGGTAAACATTACATTACCGCGACTTCCGGGCTAAACTTAAAAAAAAAACACTTACCATTATGCACGTAATATTATCGTACGATAATTATTATTCATTACTCATTATGCCATTGCACATTTACTAAATTTAGCTCAGATCCCGCAGCGATGTGATAATTCAGCGCATCAAACTGGAAAAAATAGCACAACCGTCTATATATTTTAAAATATTGACCAATTGTTTCGTAATATTCTGCAGAACAATTACGCAGGTGTACATCGGCTGCAATTAAGTAGCAACTATATAATGTAAAAACATCAACGTTAATTCAATTCCATTAAATTTAAACAATAAATAAATATTCTTATGTAAACTCTCTGTGTGATTTTTTTTTAACATAAATAAAAATGATTTTATTGTTTATGTAAAACGTACATGTATATTTAAATTAACAATACACTAATTAAATAATACTAAATATGAGCACCAGCGGAGAATGAAAAAAAAAATACATAATCTTAAGACAAAACGATAAAAGAACAGCATCTATGAATCCACGATACTGCGATATAAACTATTATAAATAAATATTTGGGATACATAATAAAGTTTGTTTGTGTTTGCTTACCTTTATATAGGTAGATTACATTTTATAGGTATGTATACAAACATGTATATTGTACACTGTATAGTACATACATAATATAAAAACACATAATCAGCTGTTGATGTGTTTTGTATTTATTATGTAGGTATAATAGGGCTGTATAAAAGTATAGTAATGTAGTAAAAAATTTAATTTGTGAAGAAAATTCAATAGACAAATTATGTAAGTTTGTGTGTGTGACTTAAATTGTATTACCATAAAAACATAAATTCATACCTAAAAATTTTAATTAAAAAATTCAAACTACTAGTATAAGGTTAGGGTTAATATAGTTCAAGTTCTATTTTAATTTTTAATTTAATTTTAATAAATAATAATTATAAACAAATCTATATTTTTAAAGACATATTATTTTATAAACTTCACTGCACTTTTTGGATTATTGTTGTACTTATTTAATATATTTAATTGTCGCCATACAAGATAAATTTATGAAATATACAAATTTACTTAAAAACTTGAATATTGCATAAATACTACGAGCAATGCTCAAACTTATAGAACAGTCGTTAAATCGGAAAATTACCTAGACACTTATTACATATAGTTATTAATATCGAACAAGTTGTAATGGTCTACTGCAACGTTTAATATACCTCGAGGTTTTTATATCGAATATACAATGTTGGACAAACGGCTGCACATTATATACACACCACGATCGTCATGACAATCCAATGGACATGCTATACGCTTGTTATTCAATTTTGCCCGGTTTTCTCTGAAATACATTTTATGATAATTGACAAATGGACTGTAACTAAATAATCCAGAGTCGATTTTCAATCAATCGTTGTTGGTTACTGTGGTGAAACGGAATTGCTGGTATTTACGTTTATATGTACACATATAATTTAAGTAGTTAGCCTGTATGTTTTCCAAACTTAAATATAAATTATTTATAACAAGAAATAAATGTCATTTATTTTTGGTACTAAGAATTTATACTTATAAATTGTAAGGTTGTCAGTATAGATGTTTAAATTATAAAATTATATAGTATATAAATATAATACGCACATTTTAATTTAATGTATATATTATAAGATAATAATATTATGCATATTATGTTGAATAATATATTTGCATATGATGAAAAAGTAGGCATTGTTAATAAAGTAAACTAAAATTATTATATGGTTCAATCATTGTAGTTCACATCACCATCGTGTCACAGAACTTCAGAAGATATAACGATAAGTAATTAGTGATAATATGATGCTACTAAATAAATATGACGTTTTCAAATATGCATAGTTTACCTTAATAATACTGGTAAAAATTAATTTCTAATACTGTATATAGGTAGTAGGTACCTATATACAGTACATACTACATACATTAAATAAAAGGAAATTTATCCTGTCCTCAAACAAATATAATTTAAGTTAATAAATCGATTACAATTTTCACGTTAACATACATAAATATAAATTTGAAATTTTAATAAATTTAAATTAAATTCCATAAACATGTTTTAAAGAACTAAACATTATTCATAATTTATAACTTATGAGTCAAAAATATTTAAAATCTAGACAAGTGGTTTAAAAGGATAGAGGTGTAATTAAAAAAAATGTTGGTCCACTTAATTCAATTCATCTAAACTTAAAATATTTACCTTTCGTTAATTAACCACTTATTCAAGATTTAATTTATACGGATTTTAACAATTTTTTAAATGCACGAAAATATATTCTGTATAAAATAAGAAATTTAAAATATGAAATAAAGTGTAATTAAGTAAAAACTATTAAGAGTAAATTTAGTATTGAATTCTTTAGTTTCAAATTATATGCACTTATAGAAATGTATACTATACTACTTCTCAATTCACTAGAGTGTGAAATGAGCATCGTCATGATTAAACTTAATTATAAATTATAATACATACGATTACTATTAATATGTTTTTTTTTGTAATTTCTTATAATGATTCCTCGAGGTCAAATTATTACAATTTATTTATTTTTAGAATAATAACTAATATCCATATTTCATACTTATTTTTAATATTATATAATTGAAAAAAAATGCAATTAAAAATCATTATCATATGTTTGAGTAAATTTATTCATTAATTAATATTTAAAAATGAATACTGTCAAGGTAAATACTAAATATCTCTTGAAAAAAAAAAAATTAAATTTAGCAAAATTATTATAAGAGTATAAAACTACAAATGACTATCAGAATAATGTATAAATATAAAACATTGTTTAGCTATGAATCCTACAAATTAATTGTAATTGCCTATGTAAAAATATAATATTGAAAATATTTTTTTAAAGAGCAAAACCTTTTACGCAAAAACAAATGCGAAATAATAAAAAAAAATTAACGCAGGTGACAATATTCAGATAACACCTGATGAAGTAGTGACAGGTGAATAATGGCCTTGATTGTTATATTGGTTGAATCGTGATCATAAATATTGATAACATTTCAAAGTAATACTTATATTAACATTAATATACGTAAATACATTATTGTTACAAATTGCTTTTAAAAATAAAATGTTAATACATTTTATGAAAATATAGGTGTAAATGTATTAGTATCAATAGTGTATAAATGTTGGAGATGGTGGATGATAACTGTTTACTGTGCTATTACACAATTTTTTCAAGTACTGCTGTATGTTTGATTTTCATTTGTATAGATAACGACTACTTAATATTAGACATTCATATTGTATGATATGTAGGTATAATGACAATTGACTAAATTATATTCCTATAATAGGTGATTTACCTTTCAATTGTAAATGTAGTTATTGGTAATTTATCAAATTTTATAAATATTTCTCGCTATAGACGCAAAATTTACCTACGTCTTACAAATTTATTTTACAGTATGCATAAGATGGTATAACTTTATATATATTATACAACGAGATTAAAATAAAGTTTCTAATAATTCCAATAACAGTACATATCTTTTACAAAAAATTATTAACGCAATTAGAATCCTCCTCCGGCAGACTTTAAGTATATAATACAGTAAATAATATGAAACAGTATGTATAATAAATATCGTCATCTCAAAATGAAAAGGTTCTAAATACATTTTTTCGAAAAATAGTTTTTTTGCATATATTATTAAATATTTTATTCTCGTATAAATCAATTTTGAAATCGTATCAATTTATTGATATTTAGGTAGAAGTAGAAGTCCAGGGCTTGAATTTGAAAAAAATATTTTGTTAATCGTTATTTACAATTAAAACATTATACAAATTTTTAGTTTATCGTTATTCAGAATTAAAACGTTATTTAACTTTTGCGTTTAACGTTATTCAGAGTTAAAATGTTAAGTATATTTTATGATTTATAACTATTAAATAATTGGAAATTAATAATTTCTTTTTATGATATACTATATATAATGGTTTTTGTTATGTTTTGTTTGATCATATATCATATATTTTATTAATCGTTATGTTTTGTTGGTGGTGTGATAAGATAATACTTATATACAATATAGTATTATTGACATAATAATTAAATAAATAATTTTTATTCTCAGAATGAAAAAGTTCTACATGTAAAACCTTTTAATTCGAAAAACAATATCTTTGTTTTTTATTATTAACTTGATCTATAATTGCGGTAAAAACAAATTTCAAGTAAAGTTGTGTTCTTTGGAACTTTATTGATAGATATTGTATCAAATTTTCATAATTCAATTTTTACGGCGAAAAACGTAATTCCATTTCTAACTAAAAAACGTTCGCCTGAACAATTACAATAATTACTTTAGAAACTTTTTATTCTGAGACGACGATATATATAGTATAGTATAATATAATATCATATAATATATAGGTATATGTTTCTGGTTCCCGTATATGATATACTTATTTGTTATCAAAGAATATTATTAAGCTGCACATTCAACCCTATATTATGCATTTCTTTAAATTATGACTTGATATTTTTTGTAAGTATATCCAGTCTAGATACTTTCGTGCAATTGGCCTACAAACTATATTATCCTATAACTTAATAATTGGTAACAAATTATATCACATTATTTGTTAGAATACGTATGCAAGTTAACTGCTTGAAAATTATTGATGTATGGAAAAACTATAAGTAGCCATTTATGTGTATTTAAGATTTTGAAATACATACCAAAAGATACGTTAATATTTACGGGAATTTGCAAACTATTTTTTTAAGTTGACGAGACACTCCTTTTCTTACTAAGCCTGTATCTAAAATTTGTTTAAAGAATTTAAATTTTATATTTGCTAATGGTTTTTGCTATTGTTTCACGGAATCATACTTAATTTTGACGCAATTTTCTTTGATTTTGTGAATTAAAAGTTCATACATCCTCTTTTTAAATTTATAATATTGTGGGAAAGTAACTAACAATATCTGATATCAACACATATTTGGTTACAACTACATTCCTGGTATAATTCACTTACCTATTTATAATCAAATACCCAGCATAAGCCCACATACCTTCAAAAATAAAAATAAAACATTTAATAAAATACGCAAACTAATACTATCAAAAAATTAACGTATGACATTAAATTAATATAATCACAAAGATTTATTTAAAAAGAGAGGGCCCTTAATCAAAAAACTGATTCATGGAATTATAGGCTATATTAGATAGGTACTTCTTAGTTCTTAATAATTTAAGTATAATATATTATAATAAAAAATAGGTTATATAAATCATTTTTAAACACTATATATTTTGAGTTTAAAATGACTTCAAAATGTTATGGAGGACCCACTTATAAATCGGTTATTGTTAATTAAATTAAATTATCCAAGGGAATGGAAACAGTAATTTTCCATTTTGTCTAAAGAATGTTTGAAAACTGATTTTAATTTGTTGTTAATTTTACTATTTTCTTTAATTTTTCATTTTATTCTTCTAAAATTTAAAATATACTTGAAGAAAAAAATATAAATTGAAAAATTTGATGAAGTTTAAGTAAAAAAACAAACAAACAGATGAGAAAATTAATCTCAAGTTGACTTTACGACAAATTCAAATCTAATTTTTGCAGAATTAGTATGGTTATACCGTTTGATTGAAAACATGTCTAATATTCATATTCATATGTTTCGCGTGTGTTAAACACAAAGCAATTTGTATTCGTCAATTTCATCAATGAAATCAGCGAATTATTGCGATATTAATCACTTACACGTGAAACTACATAGGTACCTACTATTATAAAATAATAAGATAATATTGTATTAAACAAAAAACCACTCAAGTGAGCACTGGCCGGCGAGCGCTACAACAAAAGCTATATTGCATTATATTTGGCGCGGTGGCATAACTATAATCGCTAGCCAACTAAAACTTCAATATCATAGGTATTTAGCGATGCACAGTAAGTACATATAGGTATCATTTTGAATTTGTGACATAATTTAGAAATTTACAGTTTGTCGGTCAGTTGCTCACGTAGTAGATTATTAAATTAAACATAACATTACACAGGCGCATGTATGTAAAATTTATTATGAAACATATGTCGTAAAAATAGTATCTATGGCTAGCACAACAATATGCGGGGGAGTAGAACGGTCAATTATATATATTGTGCGGCAGTTGCTGTTACTATTACGTTTTTATTATGAGAAAATTTCTGCATTGGTCATTAAATGTTGGATTTAATTAGTAGGCTGTTGAAGTCAGTACCGTGTATAATGTACATATAGTGTTTATGTTTATAATATATACACACCGAAATAGCTAGCTGGTTTACGTGGGGACGTATTTTTTTAAACTGACCTCCGGATAACAAATAAATTAATTAAACACGGGATGATTATCATACTGTGTCAGAGGTTAATATATACCAACAAGGAAATAAACGGTGAAAAACGTAATTATTTAAAATCATTGAACGAAATAATGTATTCTATTTTAATTGTTCGAGTTAATAATGAATACTGTAATTCTTTGGATTTAAAATATGTTTAGCAGTTAATTCTAAACACTATTACTGATTTTTTTTTTTTTTAAATATATTTAATCGCTAAGGTTTAGTAGCTGTTAACTGTAAAGTACTCTTTTACATACAATAGGTCCAATTTATTTTTTTTTAGCAAGCCCACTCAAGATGAATGGCTTCATCCTGTTTAAATTAAACTATTTATTATGTATATGTTTAAATACACCTGGACAAATGTTCAGTACTTTAATAATTATTTCTTTGAAAACATAATTATTTCTTGATACCAGTTTTAAAGAAATATAATATTTTTTACATGGTAGTTTGTATTGCCATAATTAACTTTTTTAAGTAGAGAAGATTATAAACGTGATAAAAACTGTTAAAAAATATAATAATCCGTAGTAATATAATCTTTTATTTATAGTTATTAAAAACCTTGGTAATTCTTTACGTTCTTAGTCATTAAAACAAAAATGATTTTAGGATTTTGATGCAAACGAATGGTATTTTAGGCTTTAGCGTTATAAATCTATGTATTAATTTTTAGTCCTCACGGCCACTTATTGTGTTTGACATGTGCTAATCAGAATAATGTCTACGAAGAGACGGTCACCCGGCGGCGTGACTTAGTATGCACATAAGCAGTGTAAGTGTTGCTTACAATTTCAGTTATAAAACGTTGTGTGTATATTTTTAAATGACCAAAATAAGAATTTCATTTAAATCATGATCTAATTCTAATAATGTAAAATTATATACTATTACAATTTGTTAATGGTATTATACTGTTATTTTTATATACTATAATTATTTGTCGGTAACATAAAAATAATATCGTTTTTTACGGGCGTTTCAGCCTTCGGAGGATAATTAGCCGAGAATACTCAGTAAAATGTCCCCCGAATCTCAAGTAAACAAACTTTCAGATTAATAATACATTCGCTATAAATATGAGAAATATATCGTGTCTGTAAGCGGTTCAAATTTCCTTTCCTATTTTGTAGATGAGATTATTAGATTTTATAGAATAAAAGTAGTTGCATTGGAATTAGTATATATATTGATTTTTAATAGTATGTAATCAGTGATGTATGGAATATTTTAAGGGATGATAGTATTGTCATATAACGATTTCCAAATGTGTAACACGACCAATCGTGATTTTAACCGACATCATTATATTTATTCCATTATGTTGATACGACACTGAGACTGTCATCTTCCCAGTTCGAGCTATTATCGACTCAATAGTAGATATTCTTTATTTAGTGATGATAATCGTTTATTTAAATAATTTTGTATAATATTTATATTTTTAACTATTTTATAAGTGATGATCTTGATAAATATGTCAACTTTACCATTTGTGAGTGTGGCAAACATTAAAGAACAATATTAATATTATCATTCCCACATAGATGATTCATGCATTGCGTGAAAGAGATAGATACAATTTTTAGTGATTGCTTACACCACAGACAACTTCACGCCACGCCACTGTGGCCACCGACCACCGTATATATAATGTGTATTACACATCCTCAATTAAAGATCATGAATGGTATAGGTACAAATGTAATGTAAATCGAAATAAAATAATTGTGTTAATGTCTGCAGTGATTAAGGTTAAAATGAATTGCTTTTCGGCAATTACATACAGTCATCGTCAATGTCTTAAACTAGAGATTTCAAAATGTGGACATTAAAAATATAATGTGCCTTCAAACGTAAATTAACTTGTCTGTATAGAGTTGAAAGCTAACCTCATAATTTTATTAAAAAAAGAAGAAGAAAATACATCTCAACTCTCAGAAATGTACAATAATGGAACACACGTACCTATAACATTTGTGAGAATAAACAAATTTAATTCAATAAGTCGTAATCATAATTATTTTGACGTTGCCATTTCTAAACTACGGCAATTTCTTTTAATTTAAAATCATGGTCATTATGATATAATTTTACAAATATTTCTTTGTTATATATTTGTTTGGTACTATCCTGCGTTCCTGGTCTGCATACTGTGTTCAAATAAAAATCATATTCTCATTCTCGGAAAATACGTTGTTTCAGTTAGGAGTTGTGAAAGCTTTTTACACAGTTTTCAAGTTCCTTTCGAAAACATTAACGTTAAATCAACACACCCGACAAATTTCGACATATTAATCGAAAACGTTTCTATCGAAAGAAACTGAAATTCAGTAGTCCTATATGTATGATATATATATTTCAGTGTTTCTTATATTGTATATACATATTACATAGTATACACCACACATAACTATTAAATAACTCATATACGCTATATTACTTAAATATGTGTGTGTGTGTCCGTTTCTGTATACAATTTACATATTAAAACTAATATATATATATATGAATATTATTATATTCACTAATATCTAATCTCAGACATGCCACGCGATCTGACATCAATACATCAATACACAGCCCAACGGCCAACAACACATGCATATTGCATATTCCTAGTCGTAAACTAATATCATTTTATTTAGACATTTTTAATTTCATGTAACACAAATTGTATTGGTGTATCATATCAATATAAAAAGTAAAAAACACGTCAAGAGTTTGCACATTTATTATTGTATTTTACAAGAAAAAAGCGTACCCTGAAGTCCGAGGGGACGGTCGACAACATTTATCACGGTCATGGTGTATAAAATGTGTAATAATAATATGCTATTATACCTATAAAGTGTACTTCGAAAAAATAAGCACAAATGTTGCAACACAGCGCACAGGCTAATTATTGGCGTAATAAGTTAATAGAACAATAGTTAATGGTTTTACGTAGATGTTATAAGATATGTGTAGCCATTAGTCATTACATATCGTATAAAAACTTCTTTTCGAAAATTATAAAATTATTATTATTGTCTCGTAGACATTTGAATAGAGGATGAACGTATCTTGCGGACGACAATTATCATTATTGTGCTGTCGTACTAGTTGAAATGACAGTTTGGCATGCAATTAGACGACTATTATTATATTATATTATTAAACATATTATTTATTTTATTTATGTACACAGCTACCTACTCGCGCAGTATGCGACCTTTATTTATGTTCGTCGACTATGATTTTAGTTTATATAACAATATTATTATTATTATGTATATACGTTTATACTTTATACTACTTGTGAAATGAATAAAAAATAAAATGTATACGTATATAGTAAAATACCAAGTACTGACAACCTATCACGTTGGACTAGACAGGTTTTGACGACCGGATATACGAAATCGTCGTAAAGAGCGGGTAAAATTAGATGGACTGGTAATTAGCAGACATAATGAGACAGTTGAGGCTACAGTTCGCGGTCATAATGTTATGAAAAAAAGCAATATACAATATTAGCGTCTCCGTCGAATCTAAAGCTTAACGATTCTTTTAGCAACCATAAAAAATAGAAAAAAAAATACTGACAACAATTTTACAATCGACGTAGGAGCTTGAGGTTTTTAAATTAAACGCATTTTTGTATAATAAACACTGTTAAAACTTATAACTCATAATATCACATCGCATGCATCATTTCGATGTGCAATTCTACTCTACAACAGTACAACCTTAAGGGAGCAGTGTGCCAAACGTCTGTGTGCCTATAATGTGCATGAATATAATTCTTGTGGTATTTATTAAATCTTAAGTATATAAATTAATTTATTCGATTATTTAAATTATACTTTTATTAACAATAGTTGTTTGTATACCTGACAGCCAAATAATAATAATAGCTTTAATAACTATTATTAAGAACATTTTTAAATTCATTTATTTGAATACATTTGTGATTTTGTACACAAAATCAATTGTGAATTGGATTTTTTTTTGTAAATATTTTCATTCAATTATACTCAATACTTAGGTAAAATTTTGATTTTAAAACTGTTTGAATTATGTTTTAAGTACGTATTTACATTCCGATGCTTGCATGTAAAATTCGTTATTGCAATAAATTTACAATATTAACGTCAGGCGATAGGTGTAGGCAAGCATAAACAAGAAATTAATACTCAAGTAAGTATGCATGAAATTAACTACGATACAAGTTTATATATCATTTTAAGTTCTATAACTGAATACCGGATCTACCGTTTGGTGAAGTTTGGTACTTTATATGTTTAAAACGTTGCGTGTCGTTAAAACGACCAAAACAGGAGGCGCACAACCGCATTTACGGCGAGACCTGTCCGCACGTCCGGTTATATTTTGTTTCATTTGCCCAGTAGTCCACAAACACGCGATCTTGTTCCGCAAAAGTGGACACAAAAATCCAACTTTAGATAAAATCATGTGCTTATCATCATGAAAATATAATATCACAATATAATTATGTTTACTGGTGAACGCCGACAGTATATAATAACTATAATATAATATTATATATTATCCCCCTATTATATTTTAGAAACGTTTCTACACCAAACCACATTGGCATTGCAATGGGCTTACAAAATAATATCGTACCCATTACCAACCTAATAAATAATAATATGCCGTGGTCGAATAAATTGTACTTTAATAATCTAATAATTATTAATAATTGTCTATGAGTTATATGGTCATGTTCGTGTAATTTTTACATGCATTTGTATGGCAGCTGGTTTAATATTTTTATTCATTTTAAATGACAAATACGATTAGTACTATATTGTATTAAAATAACAAATAAACAATAATGATTTTAATTATTATACCTACTTATATCGTTCAACGTTGAAAAGTATAGATATTAATAAAATAAATATTTATCGCCGCAGTAAAAAGATGGACCGGAAGATTATCGTTTTCTATTTGGCTTTAAGATTTCAGTTTTTTTTTGTTTTTTTTTTGTCACTGTACACTGTAGTAAACATTAATGAATATAAGTTATAGTTTAAATAATTAAACACCCTTAATATGAAAGTGAAGACAAATACTGTATATTAAAAATATATGTTATAATTTATAATAAAAAATGTACTTATACTGTTTTATTATATTATACTATAGTCGTGAATTATGAATTATAATATATCTACATATATAGTGCACCAATCACTATTGTGTTTTTTAGTAATAGTCTACTACATAAAGTACCTACCTATTAAGTACCTATTATAACTTTTTGCATTCACCAAGTATGCTCATCCTTTTTTTTATTAATGTAATATTCTTACTGAAACAAAAAAATATATAGACATGAGTTTTTTATAAATATTTGTAGTACAAATAATTTTGATCAAATTAAATGTTTAAACTAAAAATAAAAATAGTAGTTATTGAGTCGCAATTCAAAAATGTTTTTTGTGAAATTGTATGGACTTGAAACTTTTACATATATTAGATTAGATTTTTAATATTTTGTATGCATAATGACATTCTTAAAACGGTTTTCGATAAAAATAGATTCAACTTATCGTATTAATAATTACTATAGTAGTATAATCAATTATCATCATAAAATATACTTAGTGGTTTAGGCTAATAAACGATCTTCTAACAAAAATTTAATATTATATACTATTATAAAACTTTAATGACAAGATACACTCAACATCTATACAGCTATAGTGTATAGCAGAGTAGTTCCTATATACTTAACCACTTTTTATTTTTATTAAAAATGTATTTTTTATTATTTATTTAAAAAGAATTTATAGTAATGCCATATTTTTTCTTAATTAATTTTTCACAAACTATAAAGCTTAAGAAAATAAAAAGAATCTTTATTATTATATAACATATAAACAATATAAGCGTAAACATAATATCAAACAATTTTTATGTCAAAGTCAAATTATATTTAAAATAATAATTTTAACAAAATAATACAAAATATAAAAAACTTCTATACGTAAATAAACATGATAGTTGTAAATATACGTTTTATGAAGTCATTAGAAATAAATGTAAAATATTGTTGGTGTTTAAAATATGAAATAAACAATTCATTACAAATAATTATTATGGTTATAATTTTTAATTAACTCGAAATAATAAAAAAAAAAAACATTTTATTCACAAGAATTTGTTACAATCATATACAAACAACCATTTATAAAAATGTCTTGTGTAATAGGTACACACACATATTATATTATGTAACTACTTCTACTCTCTAGTCTAAGTGTTTAATTCATACGTAAGTTATAGGCAATAGTTGTATAAAATATATAGATACTGCCATAGCTTTTATATTTTGGTATTTATTATAATAGCATTGTTTATTAATATTCATTATCCGTATAAGTATATTTGTTTTAAATAATATTATAATATAATATAACATTAAAGGAATTCGCCAATTATTTAGTCACAACGTATATTGATTTAATTAAGTATTTTTATATTCTTATTTTAATAGTTAGTAAAAATATGTTTTCATAAAAATCGGATAACGAATTTAAAAATTAAAATGTACGTATTTTATAAATAAATGTCAACCAATTAAGTCTAAACAACTATAATTTTGCGCTGCGACATCATAGCAGACATTATCGCAAATATTTGCTCATACCTTCATAATATTATACATTTTTAAACTTGGCACTAGTAATTATTTGCATAAACATTTTTCAATTACAGCATTAAAATATACTATACATACTTACATAATAATAATTAATGTTTTTAAACGTGAATTAAATAAATTGCGTGTATAAAATAGGCGATCGCATGGAATAATTGTCTTGGCCATCATTCCTATAATACTGTATACCTATAGCTAGGTATAAACTATTATTATGCGTGTAATGAGACTTAAGACTGTATATATTACCTAAGCAATAACAACAAGTCGTGAAACAATCAAACAACTGTTACGCGCGCACGTGCGTAGATACTGCCGATATATTATTATATAATGCGGTCGACGAATGACGGAAATCCGATAATTTAATATAAACAGTGACCACGTTAATTATCATTATGCCATTTTTCTTTTTCTTTTTTTATTATGCAAGAGAAGAAAAAAAATTACAAATTTATAATTGATGGGTATAATAATATAATATGCTGTATAGACACGGGAAAAAATTAACCGTATGTAGGTACATATGCTTATAATATACGACACAGAGAGAAAAAGTATTCGTGCGCCTACTATGTACGCGATACAGCATACCCATGTATATCAAATTATAATATAACATAATGTTTATTGTCGATGTCGGGACAAAAGAAAATATATATTGTTTTTCCTCGGCACCCGTTCCGTATTGTTTTTTTCTCTGGAAGCGATCGTCGTAATTAGTGCGGCGTAGTGTAATACTACCAGCTATACACACAATACATACTATTATTATAATAACGTCTATGGCGTGTACTGTGTATATCATTTGGTACATAAGTATTAATTACGTGAAATTAAAGAGCATAAAAAAAAAAAAAAAAAAAAAAAATGGCATGCGCCGCGGGTTAAAATAAAGCGGACGTCTTCGAAAGTTAATCACGATGGATCTACGAGAACATAGACGCGTATATTCTGTTGCGAGGCGCGCTGTATAGTATTATAATAATATTATGTATTCGCTGCTTCTGTTGCTGCCACCGCTGTCGCGGTTTTGTTACACTATAGAAGAACTCATCACATTATTCAGTCATTGGGGCATAGGTTTATGAACTAGTTGCGTAGTACGTATACTATTACTTCAGTAAACAATATATTCCCAACGTAACAATGTGTATAATACCTATCCACTTATTATTGAGTATTTTATAATAATGATGGCGTTGTAATGATTGTTTGATCGCTTCGATCCGCGTGTACATTCGGTCCAATAACTGTTGTCCGTCGTCGGAGCGGTGAACGCGTTCTATTCTAAACACATTGCCTATTGAATATAATAAGATATAATAACAATAAAAAAAACCAAAGTGTTATAAAACGCGCGCAAAAACCGGAATCATATACTTATTTCGGCGGTGCACACACGCGAATCGATCATCATCATCATCATAATAATATTATACTACTTAAACTAATAACATACACTTACAGCAACGGCATCTGCACTGCTGCTCGCGAAAGAGGACGTAAAACTAATATTGTGCAGTGTATTCGCCGTTTAACTGTGGTAACAAAAAAAAAAAATTTAAAAAAAGTTTGCGTAATGCACGCAACGAGCAGCACGTGGTGTAGCATTTTTCAGTGTTCAAAACGTACATTTTGAACTATTAGAATACTAACAGGATATTCTATACTATTGTTTATCTAGTAAAATAATAACACTAGCAATTTATAATTATATCGACAATGAGTAAATATACGCTTTTACTGTATAGCTTATACAACTGGGCCATTTAGGAACGTGTTTCTATTTTTGTCGAACTCCCGATTTACAATCATCAATCATCATACATACCTCCAAAATACTGTTTACACGACGGTATATAATACATTAATATATTACCTATATGTCATTTTTTATGGTTATTATCATCAGTATCGGCTATTAATATTACTCTCGACAGTAATGCGATACGATTTCGGATTTAAAAAACTTATGAAATCTAAATATTTTGCTCAGCTCTGGAATTGCTTGCAATCACGGATAGACAATTAAACCATACAGCTATACATAGATCATAGATTACTTATGAGATTTTGGCAACCAAATCGAAAAATGATGACGATATTATTACGTCGTATGATACCGTCGACACATGGTTGTGGGTTGATATAGCGCGCGTGGCCGATATCGTTTTACTAAATAATGTGTTCTAATATACGAAGGGAAGAAAAAACATTACAAAATACAAATTAGATATACAATATTTGGAACACGCGCGCGCCCGTTGTAAATGGTATGTGTGTGTGCGTACGAGTGTGAGCAATAATGAGTGTGTTCGTATGCATGTATTATATTTGAATAATAATTTTGTTTTGTACCGACGTTTAGCCCGGCGGCGACACTTGTTTCCGCATATTATTATATATTTACGTCTTGTAATTATTATTACTGTAACGTCGTTATACTATTATTATTATTATTATTGCCGTTGCTGCGGCCTGCTGTCGCTGTGTAAACGATCGACAGTAGTGTGAACCTCCGGGAAAGCGAAAGAGGAGGACTGCTGCAGTGGCCATAGCCCGGGAGAATGTATACTGCAATCGGTAGACGCGAATTCGGATTCGACGAAGAAAAAAACGAAACAAAAACATAAAAGTAAAAACAAAATAAATTATAAAAAACGTTTTCAATTTGCATGATGATTGTGCGCGGCCAAGTCTGAAATTTATTATGAACCTGCGCCGGTAATTGACCGGACACGTATTTTTATCGGGTCGTAATCTGAGCTAATTACTCCCGCACTGAGTACAACATCTGCAGCGACGAATATATATAATGTGTGTATGTGTGCGCGCACTTGCGTGTGTATGAGAACGCATGTATATAATGATACAGGGACAACTATATGTATATATATATATTATATATATATGTATGAACCGAAATAATATTTAGGTATTTTTAAAAGTCTAAAAATGCAATAGAACACGCTATAACGTCGTAATATGTAGGTACGCCACTTTTATTGTAGCGTTTTCCCTTCCCCTCAAGACGTTATAAAAATATTATCATTATTATTATGTGACGCGAGTCATTTACAGTTTTCACGCATGATTATTATACGGGTGGAAAAGGCAAAAAAAAAAAAAACAATGTTTAATGTAGGTATATTATGAGACGCATAGCGCCAAAACAACCAAACCCATAAAATTATTGTTTAAAAAAATATTTTAAATATAAATTATAAAGTAATTATTATCGTAGTAATAAGTGAGTTAGATAATTACTAATTATACTGGTTAAGGATCTTATAGACATACATGAACTGACAAATAGTATCTATACTTGAAAATTAATAATTATTGTTAGGTTATAACTTGTGTGATTAATGATTATACATATTAAAATTATTGATTTTGATATTTTGTGAATAACCAGAAAATAAAATCTCGGTTAATTCTGCAAAAATCAGTGCAATAATATATAAATACAATTATGACTCCTTTAACTTTTATGAAAACAGTATTTAAAAGAATTTTCTAATATCACCTAAATGGCTATATACTAGAAAGGTAACACCGATATTCTTTTAAATGTTGTTCAATAAGTATACCTATTGGCCATTACCCACCTACTGCTTGTAGATTCCTTGAACCGAAGTATAGTGAGTTCAATATTATACTTGGCATATCACATTAAATGCATGATAAATAATGTATAATAATTAACAATAATTCTTTCTTACCCCGTTGATGTTTTTTTTTTATTATGAATATTATAAATAACTAATATGCGGATAGTATGATTATGATTATGATCAAGTTAAAAAAAATTATTTTGGCATAATATTGGCAGTTGTATTAAATATTCTTTAAAATAATTTTACATTTTTAATCATTTTTAACGCATTTTTTTTTTTTTTTTTTTTTTTTTGATATTATAATCTATTGATCTCATTTTCTTAAATTTTTATTTTAAAAACTATTTAAAAATATATCATATATTTTTATAATTAGATTTACCACGCACAAACTTATCATAAATTATACGTATACAAACAATGTATAGACGACTGCAAAAAGTATACCAAATACTCTATAGGTATTGTTATTATTAATTGTAATTATAATAATTAATTTATTATTATTATTTGTTGGTACTTAGTGTCATAACACAAGCATAGTTGAAGATATAAAATGTGTAATTTCCATTAATAATTTAAAACATATTTTGAATAAATTATGAATAATATAATATTGCTAATGAATCAATTTTAAAATGCCATATTAAAATTGATTGTTTTAAGGGTACACTTTGGTATTTTTTGGGCATACATATTATTTGTATGGATTTTTTAGTTTTTAAGGTTTTATATATCCTAACCATAATTATAATAATATTTGTTCAGTTGAAATATTATTGTTTTAATTACTATAGTAATTATTATTGTTGTATTAATAATTATTCATTACCTACGTGTATATTAATTGTATAAATAAAAATTATATTTTTTAAACTTATTACCTTAATCACAATTATGTAAATAGTTTTAAAATATATATTGTTATATAATTTTCATTTTACTCAATTATTATTATATAATATTAAACTACAGACGTGTGCGCTTTAGTTATCAAATAAAAAATGTATATTTTTTTATAACTATAATACAGCCACAGCGTTTGTCATAAGTTATAACTTTTTATACATGTTTACAGCGTTATGAAAAAAAAAACAATCTATCGTTAATTTAAAATACGGCATTTAAGTAATTTATTTGAATTAATAATATATGTTCTTACAAACACACGTTATGCAATATACAAGTATTATGATATATTTACAGGTATATAATTTAATTATAAAATTCTTGTATTGATTTTTAGCGTTGTCGTCGTTTGTTATAAATTGAGTAAGTATACAATTAAATAATTGCATTTTATGAGCTATCAATATAAACCATGGTAATTTAACACAATAATGGCGCAGGTTACATGTGATCACGAAAATAGTTGACACAACACGAATGCATAAATAATTAATACATAATCGCAATCTATTATTTAATTCTTGAATTATTACGTGCGCACACTAAATTATGTTTTGTACAAATAACTTTTATAATGTTCTATTATCATATGTTTTGCTTGGTATTTCAATTTTTATTTGAAATTACTAAGTAATATAAAATAGTAGGTAACATGCGTGCACTTATTAATAACGCAATCATATAATGTAGTATACATGTTTAATGCATTGCATATGATGTGAGTTAGGTATGGTGATTAGACATTTTAGAAACTACACAAGTGGACTATAGAATATTGAATGATTTTTTAAATGGATAAATCCGATAACTGCGACATAATATAAAAATTAAAAACATAACATTGTGATATATATCTATACAATATATAAAATGCTTTAGATAAAATATAAGTATAACTTGTATGATATTAATTTTATTTTATATACGACTAATATTTGAGTATTTTTACAAAAAATGTATGATACTTTTATAGTTTTCATTTTATATATTTAACTTTTTCGTACTATTTTCCGGTAATTTAATTTTTGTCGTGTTAACAATTTTATAATTTATAGTATTTGGTATCAAATAATAAACTAGGTAGATACTTACTACTTATATACACATTTATATAATTTAATGAGCATAATAATTTATACGATTGTATCTAAGAGTATAGTCACTAAGTTTTAATATACCTGTAAACATAAAAAAGTATTATTAACGATTATCACGGAAAAGTTTATTATAATATATAAATTACGGATAATAATGAATAATAATAATAATAAATAAAACATGAATAAGTTTGTCGAAAGCTTAGGTTACATTACA
Organism: Melanaphis sacchari; assembly: GCF_002803265.2. Lineage (NCBI taxonomy): Eukaryota > Metazoa > Arthropoda > Insecta > Hemiptera > Aphididae > Melanaphis > Melanaphis sacchari. The sequence goes on along the minus strand of NW_020271560.1, from coordinate 7,764,406 downwards.
CTACCAATATTATAATTAGTATTTGTTACGACAAAACAAAATATGTACTAATAAATTACAAAAGTATTTTGAAATATTTTAATTACCATCATGCGTATTTATATGTAGATACTCATGAATGAAATAACCGTATAACAAGTAAATTATAATCTCTGTTATAGGAATGGGTACCTATATGCAAAATATCGACCATCTATATAAGATTGATAAATTAAAAAAAAAATAAAATAACTTTAATTTATAAAGTCGACGTTATATAAGAAATTTTAACCAAAAATAGAAATATTTATCTCTTAGTTAATATTACGAAGAAAATTAACTAAATTCATTTTTTTTAAATTTATTATCGGATTAACAACTTGACGGAGTGAGGAACAAGAAAAACTTGATGTTTTGTGTATATTTCAGGACAAGGTGACTCACACATTTTGGAAACAGTCATACAAAAGCAGTACTTTAATCTATCAAAATAAAACATTTAAATACTTACTTGATTATATGAAATGAGGCTGGAAACATATTATAGTCGTTTTTCTTTTTTCAGCATTTTCGATATTACTCAAGTACTATATAGGATCAAAAAATTCTAAAAATTGTCAAATAAAATCATGCTATTGATAATCAAAATATTTGTGTAAATTCTTTGGTGTGGCTACTAGCTAATGGGAAGTTGAAAACGTTGTTTTTAATGGTTTATATTATGCATAATTTATTATAAATAGGCATTGTACTTATTTATACGATATAGCCTAATCTTAAAAATATTATGTTATAAAACATCATGTGTCATAACGAAAAATCATTGAATTTACAGCAAATACTATTATTATATACGATGTATAAAATATAGTAATGACCGTATTTACGGTGCGTACTGGTGATGCAAGTTAGGAAGAGACTTAAGGGTGTAGTCGTGTAGGCGGGTCGTATAATATATATTATATATTATCATGTACCTATATAATGTAATATAATTCGCACGAGGTGCAAGGTGTTTGACGATCACGGCCCTCGGGGGCAATTTTAACGGGGGTAGTTTTGCGGGGGCTAGCGAAAAGGATAAGTACGAGTGTATAATATAATATATACGGTGCTACAGCAGGTAGGCACTACCACGAATGAAGTCTGTATATAGCAGCGTTGCTGCCGAGATTGTCGGTGATGTGTGTAAGAGGTCGTTTAATGGGCCGCAAAACAAAATAAATACGTATTACATGAGATACGGTTTTGAATTAAAACGTTTTTACTATTATTATTGTTATTATTGGGGTAAAAAAAGGTACGCCCGCCGTAGCGTTTCATTGACAAAATTATAGAGAACTGCGCTGTACGAAAATATACACGCACACGAACGATTGACTTCCCATTCACCGCTGCTTGCGCGCGCAAATCGTAAAATATGTAATACACGTATAATACTACATATATCTATAGTTTGATACTTTAATACCCGTACACTAGTGGTTATTCTGTAAAGCCTCGGGCGTTTACACAGAACATATAAGTGCTTAGTACGTACGCACATAATATTATATTTACGGGTGCACAAATAGTAGGTAATAATAATTGCCATCAATGAAAAGTGATCCTAACTGTGTAATATATATATATGTACATTGTACATACATAATATAATGGAATATAAAAAAAAATAGGTATGCGATTATATTTTTTTTTTTTTTTGTAAATTATATTATAAACCGTCTTCGTTCTGTCTAATATATAGTTCGTTTTGTAAAATGAAGTAGGAAAAAAAACGAAATAAATGCCACGTAATCGTACGTTTTTGAGGCATCATAATGTACTCCTCAGTCCTCGCTGTTCATCGCTTCATTCACTATATTATATACCCGCAAAATTATCTTGTTTTAATAACGCAACGCACGCGACCCAGTCATTTCAACAGGGTTTTGGTCTTACGATATTCTTACGATATTCGTTCGGCATGTACACGTTGAAAAATGTGAATTTAGGACGTAATTTATAAATAAGGCATTATAGGTACATAGAATATGGAACACACCTGTGTTGATGCGCATCATTGTTGTAGGAGATGAATTGATTATACTGTTTAAATGAATTAAAGGAATGATATGTTGTACATAAAAAATAAAAAAAATATGTTACAACAATAATTAACATATAGTATCACTATATGTATATTATACAAACTGCGCCACCACTACCACAATCACCACCCTACCACATAAATACGCTTGATGAATAATGTATGATGATTATTTTATCACCTATATTATTATATAATTATAATTAATATCGTTGTTGCTGTTGTTGTTATTGTTGTTGATGTTAACGGCAGCAACTGAACTCATTAAATGTTTATTAGATATTCCATTTTAATTCCTGAAAAACTGTTGTAGGGCCAATTAAGTGGAGTAAGAATTTACGTGGCCAGCCGGAACAAAGATCGCTTTAGGTATATTATGGAAACGGTTTAATATGTTTAAACGAAAATAAAAATATAAATTGCGTTGCATACTTATTAAATGAACATTAAATGGCATGGAGAACAATGGAAATTAAATTATATTTTTTTGATTTTTTTTTTTTTTTTGTATCTTCATCCGAACTTGAAGTATAAAACGGTATATTAATCGCGGTCGACCGAAGCAAGCATTATGGTAATATTTAAATAATATATTATATCTATTAAATAAAGTGACGTCAGGTAGTATTTACTTCAGAATTCTCTATCTTAAGTCTTAGGGTGACCGGAAGACAACATTATATTATTTTTCTGTACAATATTATATTGCTATACGGTTTATATAAGTAACGGTACTAGTCAGTTTTTTAAGGGTATTGAAAGCGGTAATTTCCTGTATTTATTTAAAACACGTGCAACTACTTTGGTATTTAGATGTGTTCTATTTCCAATGTACTGAAATGATAAGAATTATTAAAACAGGTTTGAATATGTTGTTATGTATACCTACTAATAGATCACTTTTTTCACATTTTTTGATTTTCTCCAAAAATTGAAATATGACGATTTTTTATTTTTACTTTTTATGATTTATATGTATAAAATAAGTAAAATGTAGGAAAATCAATCTCTTGCAGACCTGATGAAATCGGTTTTTGAATTCTTATTGTTTCATTAGATCGATAAGTATGTGTTAAAAATAGAATACACCTATAGTTCTTATATTGTGTTTTTGTTAGACAAAGACAGAAAGTTATCGTTTTTAGCCCTAGTTTATGCGTTGTACTTAATACTGTATATACGTGTATTGTATAATATAATCCTGGTTGTCGGATTAATTACATTAACGTTGTATAATTATAGCACTGCAAAAATATTATTAACCATCATAGTTTACAAGTAATGATATCGACTGAACCAAACTCATATCGATTTACACAATTAATCATGATAACTAATAATAAAAATATAGTGTTAATCACAATACGTATTATTAATATTAGTATGTGATTGGCTTCAGAAACTAACGTGTTCTGAGCATCGGCTAGCGTCGCTAGCTTTCGGATGGATGACCGCTGACTAGTGACCACATGGTTTCTTAGCGACAAATCCATGGCACACACATACACGCGGTACATAACCCTACAAAATTCTATAAAATAATAATAATAATATTTTTTATACTCTCATATGTTATATTGAAACTATTACAGTAAGTATACTCGTATACGAATATTAAACTAATGTCCGATCGCGAGAAAGTCATATATAATATATACCTATCAGTCGATTTTGAAAATTCGATTCATGTAACTATTATGATATTAACTTTAAGTTTTTAAATAGGTATAGTAAGTTATAATGCCATAAATTGAGCCAACTAGTTTACAAATATATATATGTTTATAAATTATTATAAAATAATAATGATTAAATATGAGGTTTATTATAGTGGTGAAAATAATGTGATTTTTAGGAGTCAGTCAACAAGAATCCTTGTTATTTTTCTTGATGCTATATTTTTATTAATTATTTTGGCGCAATTTTATTATTTTTCTGTAGCACGTTAGCCACTGTAGTAATATCCACTCCAAACTCGTGGCATTTAATGTAAATACTTCATATTATAAACACTTAGTGACCGAGCAATGCACTGTGCAAACAGCTTATCCGCATTTATATTAATTGTATTGTTGGGGGGGGGGGGGCTCGCCGGAGGTGAAAGCGCGTTCGAATCCTGTAACTAAAGCAAAACAGATGTCTTATATGCATAACTGTATGGTATACATTACCGTATGCTGTATATATAATAATATCATGCATAGGAACACAGTTCATCGTAAATAATGGAGTCTTTAAATTAATTAAATCCGACAGCCAATAATTATATTGCCATTTATCTTGCAAATATACTTAATCTACTCTAAGTTTTTCAAAATCAGACATGACAAAGTATATAATAGGTTTAAGGTATTACTATATTTTTTTTATATATCCTAAATATATCTATTAGTATACAATATTAAAGTTTACCTTCTATCTTAGAGAAAACTCTGCTGCAATCTAAGAGTACAATTTTAGATATTTCTAAAATAATATAATTTATATATATATATATATCACATGCTAATAACATCGTAAAGACTAAGGGTAAATGAGGTCAGCCGAAAATCGCAATATACTATGATAATAACCTATATAATAATATATACCTAAATTCCTATTTATTGCATCAAAGCTCGGAAGAAATGGTTTATGAACATGAAAATATTACAAAGCACGGTATATTGATAATATTATTGTGATTTTATATAAATAGATGATTTTGTACGAACGTTAATGATTTTTAATAGACATTTTGAACCAACAGACACGTCGCAGAGCGGCTATTACGGTCTACGGACTAGGAGAAATATTATCTGTGTATCGATGCTCTCGCATATCCATCTGAGTACCTATATATAATAATAATGTGTAATTTAATGAAATACCCATCACACGTGAAATAACATACATCGCGCGCGCGTATATAATGCGTATACAATAATTTTATAATGATCGGTTTTCGAATTTCCCATGCGCGCATTAATGATTTGGCAGATGGCGCATGTGAATGAAAGAGCCGAAAAAAAAACGAGCAAGGTTTGTAATGACGGGGTATTGGATACACTTTTTAACGGTTCTAAGGACAAAACAATTGATATTTAAAAAAAAAAACCGATATACTTATGTACCTATATAGACTAATAATATTATATACATGTATATAAACACCACGCGTGTGTATTTGTTACACGGTTGGAACGGGGGGGGGGAGAAAGACAATGCCCATCACCGGCATGCATGCTGTGTGAGACTGAGACAAATTGACCGCAGATAAGTATTATATTATATTGTATGTACCTTACCTATGCGTTTCCGAAATAACAATAATTTCAGTGTAGGTACACACCCTCCTCGAAGACCGCGGTAGTATTATAATAACGATTGTCAATGGATATACTGTATACCTTACTTCATCGATTTTTTTATTTTTAATTGGTTGATGCTCCATTCGATCTCTTCCAAACAACTGCATCGTATATTTATCCGTGCCGCAGTTATATTGTTGCTACGCTCCCGACGGATATTATATATACATCTACAGCTCAACAATGATAATAAAAACCCTATTTATATATAATTTATGTAAGGGTTGTATTGAATGCTTGTATTGTCGTTGTTGTATTATGGTATAATTGTTATTACTTATTATACCTTTTTCGAACGATATAATTTTCCAGCATTTAATTTCGACTTATTGATGGTGGAACTCGAACTAATATGTAACCTATTATAATTACCAGCTATATAGTACGCCTATAAATAATAATAGGTAAAAAAAAAAAAAAAAACAATCACGAACACGAACACCTAAAAATTGGGTAATTGATTCAAAAAACATAACGAAAAAAGATTTTTGAACATTCGCCATATAGTTTATTGTATTATAATTTAAATCTTCAAAATTTAAATATTTACTTATAAATCATGAAGTGATATATTAGAAGTAATTTAACATGTCAACAGGCAATGGTATTATTATGTTTACTGCTGCAGCTTTTTTAGCTGATGTTTCCATAAGATATTGGAAATTTTGATGATAATAGTAACACGTTATAGTAAAATATAGTGACTGGGAAACGATTCGAATGATTACTGGTGGAGGATGAATACTGGATGAAATAATGAATTATATTTTATTCGTGAATGAAATACAATTTAATAATAATATATTAGGTACATACTCTGAAAAAAATTGAATGAAATAAAATATATAATAATATGGGCGTGAATGAAAGCGAACGAGTTACGAGTATTATATAACGACTCTGCGTATATGCGGACAATATACCTATATATGTGTGTAAGCAAAGGTATATAATTTGAAGAGCGCCAGTTGCAGCGGATGCTTGCGGATGACTATAGCCGTCATCAGTGTTGTCAGTTGTGGTGGTTTTTTGATTTATTTACAGTAGGTATATAACGTGTTTAGAAAGCTTTCCTGCTGCTATAGAAAATAACAAATTGCGCGATTTTTTTCATTTATTTTTCATCACAAAAGTACTAAGGTGACGAGTACACATAACAGCATAATACAGGTAAGTATCTATTTATATATATTTCAAAGACGTATGGCGTATAGAAGATCGACCAAAGGGGATAAGACAATAAATAAACAATAAATAATTTACTAAATTCTTGTCACGGAGAGCTCTCTCATCCCTACTTATATTAGTAAAACATTTTTTTATTTTTTTCAATATCTGTTACATTTATTTTTTATATTATTTAAATGCTAATTTGACAGTTTTACAATAATATATAAATACAATGTGACGAGTATTATGGCTATTATGAGTATAAATAAATACCAACCCCCCCCCCCAACCAAGGGGAGAGATCACCACATTGCGTTCCCAAAAATACGCCACTGCTCACGAATAAAATTATCACATAATTTGTCGTTAATATATCATTATAATATATAGTAGTCAATATAATATAGCTACCACACGAAGATTCGTTCACGTCTTATCCATATAATATAATACATACTATCCGATATAATTTATGTTTTCATTCCATTCAGGGGTGTAGTAATGATACAGTGGCGCGGCGGCGGCAATGACGACCGTCGCCAGACCGTTTTTCCCTTATAGAAGCATGTACACACTTAATACATAGGATATGTATAATATCTGACCTTCTTACGTACCTCGAGAACTTCTTAGGGGTTATAATAATTGGCGGGCTGACACGAATCGAGGGAGGCGAAGCGGTTGTGATTACTACATGGAAATCGATTCGTAGATCCACGCCCATGGAACGAAACTACAACCGGGCCGGCGCAAGACGACCACAGCAGGTACGTCCTGCAGTGTAAGCAGAGCAATGACGCGACGACGGGGGTAGGTATATAGGTGCCCATGTGTGCCTACCTATATGCTATATAGGTGGAATGAGTCGAAATGAAATGATATTTAATTTACAGTTTCATTAGGCGTACGGAGGACTATAATAGAATATAATTTATACTACGTGACTCCAAAAACCGGTCTAGGCGACGACCGCGGTATGATATTACATTTATTTTAATCGTATTATCGCGGTCGTGTAGTAATGATACGAATTTTCGTTGTCCTTGTGTCTTTTCCCATACGTTGCAGGTAGGTCTATTTTATAATGTAACATATAGATAGACGAGTGTACGGTCGCGGTAAAAGAGGAGGATGCTTTTTTTTTTAATATTCTCGTTTATAGATGCGGATATACGTATTTAAGGCGGTGCAGACTGCATTTAATTTGATTTTTTCCGTTTCCATTTCCGTTTTATTTGATTGCATAAACGTGCACTGTATTAAAACGGTTTTAATAGTATATTTCACTGCCGTGATGACGACTTCTGCTAGCATATAATATCATACGTAATATATAATTAATATTATTATAAGTACCTGTACTGTAGTGATGTCGGTGGTTGTGCTGGGGATCAAGTCATTCGATGGTTTCCCAAGATTTTTATTAGTTATCCATCGTCGATTATTGCTTTTAAATTCGCACCCCGCGGCAATATAAATACTATATAATATTATATATAGAATATAGATACATTCCAACTGTTCATTCATTTACACACAACGATTATCCACTGCTATTCTCACATTTAATAATCTACGATTACGGTTAGAATTGATTTGTGTGTAAGTGTAATACTCTACATCCCACTCCTCGTAAACTACTCCTAGTAAACAGAGATTTTAATAAAATAGAATATTTAAAAATAATCATAACATGTTTTCTATGCATAAACGTAAACAGGATGGGTTTAAAAGAGGACTTTAGACGATCCGGCCAAGGGAGATTTAAAAACTCTAATTACCCAAGTGTTATTAACAGATGAACTCGTAACTTTATAAGATATAATTAGTAAGGTGGTATTAATAAAAATTTTAAAAATAGTGATCTAACAAATTCAACCAATTTCTATACATTAATTGACAACAGGTGGGAATTGAAAGATGCTTTATAAAGAAACTATGCCACTAGAGCAACAGCAGTTATACCTAAATACTATGGTTTATTCTAATTGTACCGTAACATCCTAAGAATCTCAATGAAAATTAATATTTTTCGTAAATTATCTACAAACCACCATTTTAACGTTTTCCAAAAACTTAAAAAATACATTGAAATTGAATATAAATGTTGACAAAGCTGCAACAAATTAAGTGTTTGATTTTTTTTTAATTATTTATTATGTTATTAAATAGAAACATACATCATAAATTTAAATTAAACATGATAGTTATGCTAAATTTTGAGTAAAATTTTCCAAAAGTATTTACCTGTTAGTATAGAGATTTGAACACGTTTAGAAATGTATTTAAGTTTTAAAACTGTAGTTTAGCAATAATAATTCGAAAATAATCATTATTTTTAAATTTTAGATAGCATATTATACAATAAAATAATTTCAATCAGATATAAATAATATGTTGTAGATACACCATATCATTTGTCTCTCAAAAAATTTTAAGACTAAAAAAAAAAGGAATAATAACTTACAGCTAATTACGAATAATTATAAATACAATTAATTATTAATTAATGAATGTATTTCATTATCTTGTTTTTTTAAATCCAATTATTTTTAATTTCTATAGATGTTCAAAATTTCCTACATTATTGGTGATACAGTTGTGTACAATTCCTACTAAAAGGTAGATAATTTTAGGAAATCTTATAAAAAAGTTGGCATTACAATTACTTTTATAATAAATAAATGCAATCTTTTTTTGAATTTTACCAACAAAATCTTTCTTTTTAATAAATTTAAAACCTTAACTCTCTTGCACATTATATTATTTCTTTCACCTAGTTAGGGATGTATATCTTGCTTACTCTTTGGACAATCCGTTAGTGGTGCTCAAAGGATGTTAAGCCCCACTCCAACGATCCATCCTATATACTAATATATTTAATTTATTTAGACTATACGTTATATTCTATGATTGAGCACGCAGTAATAGAAAAGAAAATTAAAAAAAGAAAAAGAAAAGCGAGAACAATCATTTTTCACTACACAAAAATTTTAAATGAAAATTATAGGTAAAATAATGATGTAAATGATGTAATTTAGCAATTTAGTAAAGGTTTTTAAGGATATTTAATAATGAAAAAAGGTAAAAATATTAATGTGCCATTCTGATTTGTAATTTTATACAATTTTTAAGCGTTTAAGTGAAAAATAAATTTAATATTGTGATCTTACGTAACCAAGGGGTGATTGGTTAAATATAAAATATCTAAGGAAATGTGGGAATTGTAAGTATAATCAATTATAGTAGCCAGGGATATCTAGAATGTATTTAAACAATCAGGACTCAATTACAGTTATTATAATTAGTTTATTGCCAATTGAATAAATACTTACAAACAATATTAATTATACTCGTAAGTTGTACAGTAGTAGGAGGTGCTAGGTATAGTAATATCATAATCGTACAAAGTTCGGAAGTCTGTAATGTGATGATGTCTAATGAGCAATAACTAATGTGTACAATGAACTGTTGTCCTTACATGGTGTTTATTGAAAATAGGTCTTACTGGTAATATAAATTGTATACAATATATAATATACGTAGCTGGTGTCATGTAATATAATTGTTACAGTAATTATACAATATATACATTAATTTTTTGGAAAATCTTCATACGTACATTTATTGTATTACTACAATATGATTTCATTAAAAAAAAAAATTTTAAAATACATTACTACTATACCATCAAATGTTCACATAGTGAAGGTGGCCAAGTGATACTGCTGACCATGAGTTAAAAAAGGTATATTAATATATACTTAAATAAATATTTAGTTCTTGTAATTTATTAATATTGTGTATTTATTTTACATTTCTCATTACTAATAAACCTATGATATTGTTACAGTTATTTTTTATATGGTTAGTGCGTGGTTATTGTTAAGCTTTTTAGTTATTCCAAAATTTAACTTAACTAATATTTGAAAAGTGTTCAACTTAATTTATAGTTAAGTACTCAAATTAATTTATATTTTGAAACGACTTAAGTATAATAAAAAATAAGTTTTTTTTGGAAAACTTTGCTAAAATAAATGGCTAACTCATCCTGCAGCTTTGTCTACATAATAAAATACTAATTCTTGCTTGCACGTGGTTGGTGAAGCAGTGTCAATATTATTATTTACATATAGGTAGTATAGTAAAATATAGTTTCTAACTTTTTTTTTCCGTAGACGACAGGGGTGCACACTGGTCTTGACATATATCAAAATCGTAAAAGTGTAATTTCCAACAACAGAAAGGTAAACAAGAGGGTTGGCGACTTTTACATACATATTATATTTATGTTACATAATATATTGTATAGTAAAGGGTGAAGAGATTCAGCGTTCGTGAATAAACTAGAAGCGCAATGAACCGTTGCAGCACACCGTTCGAAAGATTCAACACAATTGATTTGCATAATGTAATAATAAAACATACAGTAAGTCGTATAAATTTAAATATTTTCATCTGCTTTTTCGTTTAAGTTTTCTATATTGAATGATTTCAAGTTTTCAAACCAGAAAATGTCTTCGAAATTTCCGAGTGATATAATATTGAACACGTATTTTTTCAACATAATATAAGCAAACAAAAATCTAAGTAGGTATATGCAATATTTTGTTGTATTAAAAAAAAAACAACTGCGTCTACGTTTACGGAGACATTTTTGAAAAATATTTAGGTGTGATATAAGTTTACAATAATATCGTTTAGAAAAACAATTCTATTAAAAATAAATTTATAGAACAAAGAATTTTTTTTTCGTAACGCGCATGTGACAATTTTATTGTTTTACTATAAAATACAATTCCCATCATATGAATAACGTATAATGTTCATATTATGATGCTAAGAAAAAATCTTGGAAATAGTCTAAAAATAAATTTGAAGAATTTTTAACAAACGATATATGTTATAATACTTGTAATTACATTAACGAAATAAAACGTATAATACGTTAAAGTATAGGTAAACGATTTTTAAAATGACAGGTTTAGAACCTTCACCTCTAGGCTCTAGCTGTATACCACTTTGCAAACGGGTTTAAATTTTTAACACTGTTCGTTTGTTTCATCAAAATAGGAACGCATTAAATTGCATATTTAAATATCGTAATCGGTAAAAACAGCAGCGTTGAAATCTAAACTCGTTTAGAAAATCAAACCATTGCTTCAAATGCACTATACATTTAATTTACACACAAATAGGTAATGCATATAATATACAGAGTGATTCAAAATGTATGTTACAGCTATTTTATAATATAAACATGAAATATTCATAGTAGAGAGCAATTTTTAGTACGAACATTTTTTCATTTAAACATAATAATTATCTAAAATGATTATTCATTATTTTTGAAATATTTTAATATAGAAAAATTGAAATTTGGTCGTATTATTTATGAGTTTTAAGTATTTAAAGTTCAGAAGAGTAGAATTAAGTAGTACAGAAATACTTCGCAAAATATTGATCTATTACTCTATTCACCTAAACTTTAAATACTTATAACTTATAAACAATTTGTCCAAATTTCGATTTTTATTTATCAAAATAATCCGAAAAAAATTTTTCATATCAGGATTTTAGATAATACAGGTATCCGTTTAAATTTCTTTTTCTTAAAATGACCCTTAAAACCCCCAAAATATTTTAAAACAATATAAAAGTTACTTATCATTTTAGATATTTCTTTATTAATAAAACTCATATTGAATATTTTCATCTGTTATATGTTTTTAAAATTCAACAAAATTGTTCGTAGAAACTTAGTTTAATCTTACTTTATTACTAGATACCTATTTTATTACTTTTTACAAGAAAAAAAATGTGTTAAGCTATTTAGTTTAATTTTTAGCTATATTTATTATTTATATTATGAATCTTGCTTTAGTAATTCGTATTCACTTATAACTTAAAAAAAGTTGATATAATAGTTAATTCTATTATATGAAATAATATTATAATAATTTCTACATAACATTATATTATATATTATGATAGTTTTTCAGAAAAAATTTATGAAACCTACTGTATAACTATTTAATATAAAAATGTTATTAATAGCAATATAATTGTATTTGATAAAATATCTTTAGAAATATAATCTGAGAATCAAATTTCGTATGTAATAAAACATTGAATTCAAATTTAATAAATCTGTAATGGGTGTTATATAGTGACCTACTTAATGGCGCGTTACACTCAATATCTATTTAACACCAAATCAATTTCTCTAGTATATTTGTACTAATTTGAACACATCGCTATGATGTATTATAGGTATGAATCAGTCTTACGTAATTTATTATAGTCGGATATTTATTTATTGTACTACGAAATATATAACTTCTATTTCACTACGAATACTGTCATCGCATTCAGTATTGTTCTATTGTGTAGATTATTACTAATGTAAATAATATGTTATAGTCATATATAGGCACATACTACATATTTATAAGGTTTAGGATAAAACGCCAAGAAGATTTAGGGTGAGAAGTAAGATAGGTCTGAATTTTTATATTATATTATAACGAAAGCAACATTTTTTAAATTTCATTTTATATAAAGTATAAAAGTGAGAAAATATTAAAGGCATATTACAATAATTGATAGTATCAAACTTTTTTATGCAATCGTTTCTAATTAAAAAGTAATTTTTAATTTCACCAACTAAACCATTGATGAAATCAAGTTCTGCGATCAGAGAACTTTGGTTTTAAAGAACTAATTGTGTCGGAAATAATAGATTAAACATTTAAAATAATCATCGAAAACTTTAACGTGTGACAATTAATAACCCAATAAATTGTATTCAAGAGGACGTTTATGAACTCAAATTCGCACAATAAATGTTGAATCCTTTAGAATGGATATATAGGTCATAGAAGTATAGGACCTATAAAAATGGTTAATAAATTGGACCATTTATTTGAATTGGAGGACGCATTAAATTTATAGAAACGATTGGGAAAAAATTACTTAATAACTTATAAACTATACAATATTGTAAGAGAGAATTTAATCTAATATATTATTTTTATAAATTATGAAGTTATGTTTTATAATTGTTCTAAGAGTAAAAGACTGTAGTAAGATTTTATTTTCATAGAGAAAATAATTAAATAGAATAAAAAGATCGTTGATATTTGACCATAATAATATTATGTCTGGTTAATAAAGTCATCAATAACTATCATAAAAGTATTTTCGAAAAAATTTGGTCTTAAGCTTTGAAGTTCTATACATGTACACTATAAATGTTAGTTACACTATTTAGAGGAATACAAATAGAAAAATATTACATATACAATTTAAAATTGTTACTTACATTTAAATTATTATTTACGTATAAAATAATTGAAGTAGGATGATACTTGTATGTAAAACAACAAATGTACTTATTTGAGTCATTAAAATTAATGTTATAAATGTACAGTACAAAAATAAAATAAAAATACACATTTTAGATTTTTAACTAAACCATATTATATGTCAAGAAATTATTACTAACTACTTGCAAATTATGATAGTCTGTATATACAACGTGTCGTCGTTGCCGTCAAAGTAATAGAAAATACAGAACAAGAAACAATAATAACAATGATAATAACGAAAAGAATTTCCTACTCGGGTCCTGACTGTTTATTATAATAACCACCGAAAGAGAACGATATTTAATTATAATTCGAATCTAAAATACATTTTAATGGTACTTAGGAGTAGAGAAAAGTAAAAAAAAAAAACAAAACAAAAACGAAAATAATAACAATAATAATGATAATAAAATATAGAAGGGAAATGCAAAGGAAAAAAATAACGTATAAAAACCTATTATTGTGCTTCGCGTCACGTACAAACGAGATGTATCTCGCTATATGATAAGGGATTGCAGACGACGAGGCGAGTAGTATAATCATTAAAAGACATACAGCAGGGGCTTGTGTAATAATCGCGGTATATAATCAATGGTACTGTGCTACGGCGATGGCGGACCGAAAGTATAACTAAAGGTACCTATGTGTGTGTGTGTTTGTATATATGTGTACACGTGCAAGTGTACATACTTACCAGCAGAGACACGCACACATACGTGCGCATTCATCGCATATATATATATATAGGTATATAATTGCCATGTTTGTGGTGACCGAGTTCGGTACCCACGTCCTAATAATTATTATTGTCTTTCCGTAAATGAAACGACTATTCCGACTCGATTTGTTTCCGACCGTCATTTTAAACCAACTACGACTACACACACACACTCACACCCGAGCGTGCGCTTATTCTCTTTTACCGCCGTGTGCCATCCTTCTCGTCCTATGTCATTATATACATTTTTATATTGTAACATAATGTAATCGCACTTAATATCATATACAACCTGCCCTACTACACCCCATGTAGAATCATCGTTGATAAAAAAAAAAATTAGAAGAGACTATAATATAATATAATGAAATCGACGAGACGAAAATGTACGAAATTGTATATTATTATATGTAATGATAAATACACGTGCGTGGCGCGTCGTTTATAATAGACAACCGGGAAGGATATAGTAGCTAGTTATATATATGTAACAAGCATTATGTATAGTCATGAAAATGGTTCAAAATATATATATAGAGGTAGAGAGAAGAGAGCAGTAGTTGTTATTCAGGATTCAGGGAGCGGCGTTATACCAAGAGTCATCGTCGCCACTGCGAAGGAGTAGTTCCTTAATAAAACGTTATAAACGATGTTAAAAAAATTATGAAAATTCCGTCATTTATATTTTTGTTTTTATTCATACAACTGTTGCATACAAAATTTAAGATAAAATATATCATCAAAATATTCATAATGTCCTACTGAAAGATTATAACGAATTCGAAATTATTTTCAAAAATAAAATGTGTTCACGCTATAAATAGTCAAATTTAGGCACCAAAAAAATCAAATAAACAATTTATTGCTCCTAATATATTTGAATTGATGTTTGTTTATTGGTTATACAGCTAATATTAGATATTCGATAAGATGGGGAAAAGCAAGGCCTCTACGGTTATGGGTTGCCAAGTATATAGAGTGTGCGCTTCAAAATATACATTATATATATATATATATATATATATATATTAGTCTCTGGACCACTGCGTGTAACGAGAAAAATTGACGAATCCCTTTCGCATGGGTCGAAACTCCACCTCAATACATATATATATATATATAATACGGTTTGTGTGCGCAAGAGTTTTAAAATGGCAATCAAAATGTAAAACATGAAACCCTCACCAGCTTTTTAAGCGCATACATAATATACGTATAATGTAGGTATATATATTATTATTATAATATACATATATACATAAATATTTTGCGTAGAGGTAACAAATACCTCGTGGACGGGAGTGACAGCGATAGAGGGTTGTTTAGGACGAATACATGGTAAAGGAAAACGCGAAGAAACGAATGTGTGTATTATATATATGTATATATTTATTTATATATAAAGAAGTCGACGACCGTCGCCATCGAAGTGTGAGCGTGTGTATGACGGGAGATGGAGAAACGGACATTAGCATAGCAAAGGGGTTTGACAATCAAAAAGGGCCCGCCGTCGCCGTCATGGCTCGGAAAATCCGTTCATTTCGGCATGCAAATCTGTAGACGAGGCACTACCAACAAAGGGATGATATTGGTGCACTAGCAACAGCAGATTGCCAAATGTTGGACGGCGGTGGTGAAAAAGCCTTATGGAAATCGTCGAGCGAGAAAAGTCGTGAAAAATGATACTTATACCACGCGGCGTGTATTTATATAAATATATAATGTGTTGCAAAAATTTAACACTATAAATACAGTGTGTTTACGATTTAAGGGAACACTAAAATTTCGGTCGGATGACCATGAATTTTTTTCTAGTTTTTTTTTTTGTTTTATTTTTTTTTTTTATATATATATATATATTAAAGTACTTAATAATAAAAATTACACTAATTTTTAAAAAATTAAAATTAATTACCTTATCTTTCCACGCCGTACGCGGCAAAACAATAATTTTTATTTCAGTCCCGTTTTAAAATTCAAATTTAAGTAACATTATTTTTATTATTAACAACTTTCACATAAAATGTTATTGAAAAATATTTATCTAATTACCTGATTAAGAGTTTCATAATGTTTGAACAACTTATGACCCTGTGAACATTTATGAAATAGTTATTAATGATTTGTTAAAAAAATAAGATAAATATGTACACTAATCAATATTTAACTCACTCTGCATTGATTTTCAAGATCAAAAAAATAAATTTATAAATTGTATAATAAAATAATAAAATAGTAATTTAAATTAAATTCATATTCAAAAAGGCGAGTGTAATTTTAAACAAATTTGACTTGTTATATATGCGCGAAAAAAAATATTAAAGTTTTTAATTATTTAAAAATCAGTGTAATTTAAGACCTAAAAAAAATTGGAATCAATTTCTATATTATTTGACTCAAATATTTTATGTTACTTTAATTTTTATCATACTATATTGTATATAATTATAAACACATCGTATTTATTATTTAGGCATATCGTACCAATTGCGTAGAACAATGTTTTTTCTTGGGTGATAAAGGAGTGTTTAAATATCATTTTAAATTCATTTATAATAATTATAACTAATTTAAAAATGATAAAATGTTTATGATGTTTATTGCATTGCAAATAACAGCAGCGAAGCTTTTCGCAAATTCTTTTGGGTATGTTAGAAAGGATAACATTGAATTGAGTCCCGCAAATACTTTTAAATTATTATAATAAGTATACAGAGTCAATTAATTAAAAAATATTAAAAATAATAATAAATAAAAGTACTTTTTACCTGGAAAATAATTTTTTATCGACAGTTATAGAAGAATACTAAAAAAAAAATTAAAATTTATCATACCTATAAATATTCCAAAAAAAAGTTAAAATTTATTAAAAATGTGATAATATAGGTACTGAAAATAATAGTTTTGAAATTTCAAGTACATAATTACATTATTATTTTTAGAAATATAACAAAATATTAAAAATTGTTTGAGGAGAAATTTTACGGGTGAATATCAATATGGACTCAATTCAAACATATAAAAGTAGCATGAACTTAATTAAATATCACCGGTTACAAACCTATCCTTGTATAAATATTAAATACCTTCAATGATTGTGAGTGTACTTCTGAATTAATCAATATAAATAATACGACAAAAAATTGTTCAACCATCCAAAATTTTTTATCCAAAAAATATTTTCTCTAACCTATACCAGAAATTTTCTCATGCAATCTTAAAAAAACTAACCCAAAGACTTATTGTCAAGACCTAATTTATAGGGATATTTATTAAAACTATATAATAAATAATTACTAATAATATGTGGCCACAAAGTCTCTTCTTTCTTATATCAACATTATTAAACTACCATTGATATCTTTATTAGGTACTTATTGTATAAATAACCATACATTGTAAATACATTTTTATTAAAAAAACAAGGATCTGTTGTTTAATATATGGGATTTTCATAATCTGGTTAAATATAAACATAAGTTTATAAATTCATTGCTACTTACATAGTTTAGTAGTCTAAACTGCTAACAACTACGTCATCTAATCCCCTGACCACAGTGGCTCAATTTCATCATAAATACCATCATCGCATCGTATTTTATATTACCTATACAATTTTTAGGAAAAAGTCTATGTTAAAATGTTAAAAATTATTTTTCAATACGTTTAGTTTTTCATTTTTTAATTACTAATAAGAGAATTATATTAATATTTTAATACTGCAATACATCCGTCTAGCTAGCGTAGGTTCCAATAAACTATTATAATGCAATAAAACGCCACATCAATATTTGAAGAATAACAATAACAGTGAATTTTCTTGCTTAACTAATAATTAGTAATGATATAGAACTATTTATAATCTAAATAAATAATAATTAAAAATATTATTTTATTTTTTTTTTTTTTTTTTTGTTAATTTTATGGTAAAAGACAAGTAAGATCTATTATTAAATTTAAAGTTTATGTGTATTGATTCGTAAAATATCCTATAAATTACTGTTACTTTGTTTAATTTAATATTTATTAAGCAGCAGGTTTTTTTTAAGGTTATTTTTAGATAACTTATAGCAAGTATAATAGCAACTTAATTACCTACAATTTATCATGTAGGTATACGATTTCAATTTGAAATATATATTTCAGTATATTATACGATATTTCTTTAATGCAATTACTGATAAATTCTTAATAGGCACATAGTAAATCCACTTTTCTTAGTCTTTCACTTAGCTTTGTTAGTATTTCTGACGATACGCCCAACAGTACACGTGATATACGTTTATCATATATGCCAACAATAAATTAGATCCTTTATACATAGAATAAATAAAATAAATTAGGTTTGTTCGTTATTAATGAAGTCATTATGACCAACCGTTTTTAAGGTTATATGAACGACTGGTTATAAAAGTAATTGTCTTATTATATGTATAAGAATTTACCTTATTTAGACAAATACATAGACAATTAATATGGAATAATATTATACGCACAAACAAGAACAATTACGTGCTTACAAACATTTTTCATTTTTTTTTCTTATAAATAATGGATTATACCTGCTAAGTACGAATGTTATATAATATACATCATATAATTATGTATATATTGCTAAACTGCATTAATTGACTTCATTCTATTTCATATAACTCTGCAATTATTTAAATAATTTATTTTTGTCAGTAATTAAGCGTACTGAGAATGTATTTAATGTTGCTAACATGCAAACTGTGAGCACAATACCTTCTCGTTTAAAAAATCGTGATATCGATAATTTCAAGGATAGGTACGTAAAAATATCACCAAAATTAAATAATTCCTTGGCCTTATTACTTTGTTCATATAAATCTTAAATCATTCAAAAAAAATTAAGTGCTTGATTATTAATTCATTACCTAATACTTACCTATGTTTTATTAAAACTAATTTGACTAAAATAATAATAATATTTATATTAATGACGTCAATTTTACAAATATTCATTTCCTACAGTTGTATTAAAAAGGTTAGGTTAGCTAAATATAATATTGTATATTCTATCTGTCGATATCTCCTTGATTATAGAATTAATGCGGTACTGATATCGTGGGTAAAATTACACTTAGAACAGAAAAAGTAATATGTTAATTGCACTCAACTTAAAAAAAGTTTTGGTTCAGATTGTGCTATTTCCAATTATTTTATAAAACCTCTATCTATTTATATTAACAAATGGTCGGAAGAATAATTTGTAGTTCTTATAATATTTTTATCAAAAAAACATAATAGTTACATGAACTATAGTTTAAAAATATATTATTTTTAATAATGTCGTTATAAAACATTTTTTTATTATTTTATTTTTTATTTAAAATAAACAATCTGTACCTTCGGGCAGAAATGTTTATGTGATTAGAGTAAACATATACTTAATTCTAATAATTATTGTAAAACTAAAATTGAAATATTAATAAGTTCTATGGAAGGATCAAATTAAGTACAATTCGAATATTCTTGTTTGGGTGGCGTTTGGCAATCTTCGATTTGGATATTCTTGAGATATTATATTCAAAAAGCATTATTACCAAAATGATAAATCTATAATTTGTAGTTAGACAAATAATGTAATGTATGAGTATACTAAAAATATTCGTGTTGAAAATAAATTGAATATATTGCGTCAGCTAATGAATGAAAATAAATTAGAAATTCCGTTAGGAGGTATAAATTAAACTTCGTGCAGACATTCTAAGAAAAAAATAAACCTTATAATATTCAAAACATGATTTTTTAAGACCTTGGCATATGGCTTTTAAAATATATTGAATGTTATTGAAAACAATTAATTGAAAGTAATAAGTAGTAGAACGTGTTATAATATACTACAAAATTAAGATAAAACCTGCAGAAAATATTCACAGTACGCAAATACATATTAGTATAAAAGGTCATAAAAATAAACTATAATATAAGTATTTGACAAATAACAAAGATGTGTTAATTCATAAATTTAATTTTTTTTTCTCCAATAATTAGAAGATCAATACCTACGTTATTAAGAACCTATTCAATTATGGTTACTGGTTTATAGATACAAATTAGTATCATAGAGCTCAAGTTTATTCGATAATTATTACAAATTAATTGAACAAATTTAAAATATTAAATTCAAAAGAAAAATGTATATTTTTTGTAATTATTATACTTCAGCAACTGGTGAAAATTCTGATAATAATGTGATATTTTAATATGATACTCGTTTATTTCTTAACCGTATAATCTGTGTACTAATGAAAAATTTTAGGAATTGTTGAGGTTTTAATATTTTAAGTGTACTGCTTCTAATAAAATTTAAATATAATAGTCATATTTTTAAAACGATTTATGGTGAAATTTAGTTTATATATATTTTAATAAGTGTTATACGCTCGTAATATATTAATAGTAAGTACCTAGTACCTACCTATAAACTTCATTTAACGTTTTTCTGTGATGTGTGTTTCATACTTATGAGATTTCTTTGAATAATAATTAGTTATGAAATTTCTATAAATTTATAGGAGCATATTTAAAGCAAAATTTTAGCTTCCTACATAAATCATGGTGATAATTCCTTATATTATAGACTGCAATTTCTCGTTAAAGATTAAAAATATTAATTTCAATAAAATATAATCATAATATCAATATCCGTTTTATAGTCCTCATTAATACAATTATATATTACAGCACTTATAATGAATTTTTTGTGCTTAAATATAGGCATTTACTATATTTACATTAGTAATTTAGAAAATATTTAATTAGATTAAAAATAATAGTTAACCATCTTACACATAAAAATACCTAAGTATAGGTAATGTATTGTAGTTTAACAAATTTTCCAGAAAACAATTTTCACATAATATTATTACTGATCTAATGTTAGTTAATATTTTGTAAACTATCCTAGCAAAGTAAAAAAAAAAAAAAAAACAAATAGAGTTATAAATGTGATACATTACGTATATAAACATAAATTATGAAACTGTGATGAGTAGTTGAAATCAAGAAGTGAAAAATGTAACATCTCACGTTACCATTTGTTTATATTATTATGCCAGCTATAACAACCGAGTCAAATTTCAAACACACTTGCGTACGAATGACAACTGACTGCAGAAGTCCAGCACAAAAAAGAAGATTAATTTCGAATTTTGGTAATTATTCAAACCAGAGGAACTATGCATATTGTACTGAACGGGTAACATTATATAAATATGTATAATGTGCTCATCATACTCGTATTTTGACATTAGTCACACAGACTTCCGTTAATTAGGATTATTCACATATAGTGGTATATTAACAATTTTTTTTTTTTTTGGTGAGAGGGTTGTATTAAATTAAATGTATTTTTTTAAGTTATAAAATAAAATAACATTTTTTCGTCAATCACTTTATCAACTATTGGTAAATTTATAATAAGGCAAGACCATTAAGATTTTGGACCATTAGGCCTTTTTTGAAATAAAAATAAATTAAAAATATTTATTATTGTTCTTATTTACTAATAGTTGTATATTTACCTGTATAATACATAATACATAAAATTGAGGTACATACCTTAAATATTGTGTTTTTTAAATATGTTTCAATTCTTTTTAATGTTGAGATAGACTACTCAGCTGTTGTTGTTGAATTAGCAATATTGCAAAATTTGTGAGAACTTAAATATGTTCGGGTAAATCACAAGTTCATCACACACCATAAACAGTAAAGACTTCCATAACATTTTTAGATTTTATGGGAAGTACATTTCTTTTTGGATCCAAATAGTTTCAACTTCAAAATTAATGTGCCATTATTATGAACTAAAATATCTAGGTATCTCATAACGTATAATTAACTCAAATAATCTTCAGTTTTTGACATGGTTATTTAATTTAAGAATAATGTTTAATTTAAAACCTAGAGAGTGTAGTTTTGTGGTTAATAAAATGGTATTTAATTTCAGTTATAAATGAATCTAAAACGGTATAAAAAATCTAAATTTAAAAAAATTCTTCTGGTAAGTCTTCTTGTCAATTTATTCTGTTCTTTAAGTGTTTTATAATTCTTGATAAAGCAATTAAAACGTCTAACTTTTTTATTTATTAAAACGTGTTTTGGAAAATTTAATCAAAAAATTTTCAGCTATTTTTCGGAAATTTTTTTTTTTTTTTTTATTTCCCCCCCCCCCCCCCCCCCAATCAACAGTTTTTTTTCAAATCTAAATAATCTAAGAAAAAATATTTAAGTCATCATTAATAACATTATTAGAAACTCAAAATTTAAAATCGCATATTTTAACCAATCTACTTTGAATGATATCTCACCATCATCTCAAACATTATTATAATATCTACATGATAATTAAACAAAACAAAACAATTAATAAGTTCAATAAGATTGTTGACATCTTGATACATTTAAATTCACTATATGGCATAATTTCGCTTCAATATTATTGCCTGTATTCGTTCATCTCATAAACATATACATTAGAATAGTATTTGTTTTCCTTTTGAATAAACAAAAAGTCATGTATGTATTTTCTATATTTGCAAAGCAATTTTCAATAGACTGAATTAAACACGATGTTGATACTGTCAAATTAAAGAAATTCGTTGCTTAGTGGACGTATATAAAAGCTATAATGGATGTAATTCATTAATATATAATTTGACATCATTGTATATTTGCTTGATATTGAGACTGCACCATCATAGTCTTGATCACGTGCCTATTTTATTTTAATACCAATTTTTTTTTATTTTTTAATAATAAATCTACTAATTTTTTCCCAGATAAAATTTAAGAGGGTAAAAATTGTACAAAATCTTCTCTTAAATGTGCTTTTTCAAATCCAAAAATTATCTGGCTTATAACGAAACTTGTTTAATACCTGTACCTATCAGCGGTTTTATTGGCAGTAATAGTGAAAGATTTTGTTAGATTGAGTCAATTTTTATGTAAATCACGTATCTAGAACTTTTTAGTGACATTCAAATTTTGTATCTTTTTTAAGAATTCTTAAATTAAAGTTTGATGATAATAATAATTAACTGCAGTCACGGTAGAGTATAGCGAAGACTAACCAAAAAGAAATTCTAAAGGATTCAAAACATATTTTTTAAATTTTTTCAACGAAATTTCAAGTACCAAATTACGACTTAATGTCAAGTATAGTCGTTAGTGGAAAAAAACTAGTTCGCGCTCAATCCAATTGTTTCGGTTAATTATTTGACATAATAAACGCATTCATATTATTATAACATAATATAAGATTATATGCATCCGTACCCGCTACGCGTATGATGGCAATAATTTAATGTTTTGGCGCGTTCACAATCGCAAATGTATAACAACATAATAATATATAACGGACGGAGAAACCTAAATATAATATCCTCGTCGGACTATAACTTACAGACGGTATATAATACCTATTTTTCATGTGACAATATCAAGTGTACTGAAACGGACGACGACACTGACCGACACATTACTGTATATAAAGTTTAAACGAGGACCCGCGACGGCCCGCCGATCCACGATGTTTAATGACGAGGACGTAGCTGTAGTGACAGCGGTAGCAAACACAAATTAGGTGCTTAAAATCTCATTAGGCGCAACGTTTGTATGGGTAGATATACATATTATTATTTATATTATACATAGTATGCGGGGTGTACGTACAGATCCAGAAATTACTGGCCACCGGACAAGATCAGCCATCGTGTGCACCACTAATTCGGGTAATAAAAAAATAATTACACTGAAAAAAATATAATACGTCTTCGTTTTTATATTTCTTCGGGGTAAACCATTCGAAAAACGCTTTACGAATCCCGGAAGTGCAGCGCTCCGGCAGCTGATTAACATTCGAGATTGTAACAGTCAAAGTCAATTAGGCTAAATTCCCGCGACAGTGAACACCACATCTTAATATATATAATATACAACGTCCATTAGTTATTCAATGCTGTATGATATGTTTACCTTTAATATTATGCTTGACGTACCTATTATTTTTTCTACAAAATAGTAGCGCGATTGTTTTGAGTAAAATATAAACTATCAAAAATATTTTATACAACAAAGAATAGAAAAAAAAAAATGTGATGTATTAATTTCAGATTATATCTCACATAAATAAAAAAGATATTATTGGTATTATCATGGTATTAACATTAAAAATAGTAGTTTATTATCGATATATCGACATTAAACATATCAAAACTGCAGTATAAAAATTAATTCACTTAAAATTATACTGAGTGTCTTTTAACGCATTTTACTTATATATTGTGTATAATATTAAAAACATTTTCAAATATTATTTTTATTTGAATGAAATCTGAGAAATATTAGACATTTTTATGGTAATCTTACTTTCGTTAAATCAGATGTTCTTATTCATGAGATCCAATATCGTAACTTAGTTCTATATTACCTAAGTTACTAAAAGTAATTTTTAGAGGAACTTTAAGATATTTTGAATGTTTTAATGTTGGCAAATGTCTGCTACTATAATAATATATTATATCATCATTTTCTGATATAATAATAGTTCATTAGTGTTTGGTTTTGGATATTTAAGACATGATATAAGTGCATCCTTTCCTTAATATATGTCCTTTTTATTTATGATAGAGTGTTTGAAAATTTAAGATTAAGAAAAAACAAGATCAACCATAAACCGAATAATACACATAATACGACAATTATTGTCATTGTTTATTTTTATTAGGTATTATTATATTATTAATATTAGGTAATCGATCTATAATAAAATATGACTTAATTTTTTTTAGTGTGAAATTAATTTACCGATATTGGTAATTAATAACAATATTATTGATGCTTACTTAAAAAAAATTGTGTAATCGTGACTTAATTTTTTTATTGTATGTTCAGTTAACTTATCTTTAATATCATATATTGGTAGGATGGCCTAAACCATTCGAGCTCCACCCTGTTTGCGCCTATAGAGACGAACCATACTAGCTATATAGCTTATATATGGTTTAATATATTATACACGTCATAAAATCAAAAACACTTTTAAATCGTAGCATATTGTAAGTATGAGTTTCAGGCGTCATTCGTATGGCGCGATTGATGGAATAAATAAATAAATAAATAAATCAGGGACCGCTCATTTCTTGCAAGTTTTTAATTATTATTCCAGTCCAATGTCTTTGCTCTCGTGTGTTGTATACGTATAAAATATACATATAAGCGTCGACGACGGCATAATAATAATATACGCACGTATATTATAAGTAATCTGGAGCACGTGACGAATAATAATCGCACTTTTATGTCAAAATGAGGCGTGTGGCGGCGGCGGCGGTGGTGGTCGATCTGGTGCCGTGCGCAACGGCGTAACAACGATATTATATACGTACATATATTTTATACACGTGTACACATCGTGCCAATGTGTTAAGTGTGAAAAAAATATACACAACACGAGAGAGGTGAAAAAAAAAAAAAAAACGAAGAGATGTGGACGGGACGCGACACGGCGGAATGGTATATAGAAGATGCGACGAGGGAAAGGGTATAAGGTCGGAAAGCAAAATAATATGATATTTTCGATCGGCCGTGGTTTAACGCGCTTGTGGTATATAATAATAATATACGGGTGAGCTACAGCAGTATGTATACATTAGATATACCTATACATATATATATATATATATATATTCGCATCCCGTATAGCTGCCGCGGCAGCGGTACAGGTATAGGATGTTCGGGGACCCGTTCTTATTCCCAAACCATGAATAACAAAACCCTTATTCAAACTGCCATTTTCGCCATTAAACATTCATGCCGACACTGTTGTAAAACTATATATAATATACAAATCCCGGTGCACAGCCGTCGAATACATACGAACACACACACGCACATACGTATATATATATATGTGTGTGTGTGTGTGTTAATAATGAAATAAATATCTACGCGTATATATTTGTGTGTGTGTGTGGTGCAATATTATTATATAGACAGTTGATGTGTATAACATGTATATTTTACATATCACCGTTTTCCAGACGGCCGCCGCGTCGACATCGTCGGTCCGAACGGGATAAAAAAAAAAAAACGGCGGTGGAGACCTAACCGCCAACACTATACATTATAATATAGCGATACACATTACTATGCTCGACGATGTCGCGCGACGACGTCTCGTAAAAATATAAGACACATCAGATTATACGCATTATAGTCATCATACACATTTCAAAACTAATATCAAACAAGCCTGCCGACTACAGTACGGCCGCGATGGCGGCGCCTTTTCGTGCAAAGTTTTGCTGCCGCTCGACTGATACCTACAAGAAATATATTCAAGTGAATCGTGCTGCTTATATACACTTAGACGAGTCAAAATATCCAATTTGAATACTAATACAATATTACCCGCTCCTTATGTAGGTACTCGTATTATATAGCTGTTGTATATTATACTCAAAGCTCATAGGATTTGTATGCTATGCGAACTGAAAACCTGCAGCCAAATGTTTGTACGTAAAATGTTAAAATATGTTCTAAAAAATAATTGTTGTATAAGGTAATCCATTTAACGTGAGACACTCATTATCAAAGTTTTTAAATATATTTTTTTACAGAATTTTAATTTATCGATAAACGGCTTATTATTTAAAAATAATATTTTTCACTATTTTTATCATTATCATTTTTTAATAATATACATTTTAACTGGTTCTTCCAAATCAGAAAATTTTTCTAGGATTTCTTGATACGCGTGAATATCGAGCTTTGCACAAGTGTTTTATGAAATGTATTTAAAGTTTTAATTAGTAAAGTGGAGTGGTATAAGGATTAGTGAACTAATACCCGTAAAATGTTAAGTCACTATCCCATTTATCTAAACATGAAATATGTACCAATAAATTACTTGTCAGAAATTGTATTTTAGATTCTAAGCAAAGCAATTATTATTGATGTATTAATTTTACAATGATTTATATGTGTATACAATTCGTCGATAAAATGCTTTATTTTCACTTTTTAAGTGATTTTTGAAGAGTAAACAAGATTTAATTTGAACTTTAAAGAGATTAAAACTGGAAATACAAACAAAAAAATAAGGAAAATAGAAATTTTACGCAAATCTAATATTATTATTAAAATAATTGTTTTGTTACCAAAATATATACAGTTTTTACTCAGAATCGTTTATCATCATATATAATAGGATTGATTATCATGTAATTTAAATTTAAGAAATAAATTATAGTGATTTACTTAATAATGAGACTCTGAATACTATGTTGTTTCAGAATATAAAATGAAAATTTACAATGTTTTCTAATAGATCAAAAACTTAAAAATTATAACGATAAGAAATATACTTTTTTCCAAAAAATTTTTAACGACTTATAATTAAATAAAAGACATATTATCAAAATATTTAATGTATTTTAAATGATAAATATAATATTGTTTTAGATATTTACTCGCTCTATATATATATTTCATATTATTTAAAAAATTTAAGTAAAAATATGAATAATCAATGAACATTGACACTTTAAAAGAGTTGGTAATAAACGATTTTTTATGAAGAATATTATATTAATGGTTTTTTTTTTTTTTCATTATCTACTTAAGTAATAATTATTTCTATAGGTATATTTAAAATAAAATTTCTTATACATAGTTTGAACTTCAAACTTTAAAATGAGTGTCTTAATTTTTAATCTGAATTAAGAACTGTAAAACTCAAAAGGTAATATTAAAATAACTAAATGAAAAAAAAATCCGAAATATGATAACAATTACCATAAACTAATGCAATGAATAATGTGCTCAACATTTACTATAGGTATCATAATTAATCAAAAAAGTTATGCAAATACATATATTATAATCCGGTGTTCGAAAATCATGTTTAATAATTAAACATGATTTATACCTACATTTTATAAGTCTTTATCGCATCTAAATTAAAAGTATTTGGTATTTTTAATTATTCGATGATACATTATTTTCACCGATAAAGAATTTATAAAAATTCTTATCACGTTGTGTTATTTAAATCCGTCTGAAAAAAATACCAAGCTAAAAATCTCTAGTTCTTGTGAAATGTTAAAAAAATGTTACGTATATAACACACGCGGGTACGTGATTTGCATAAGCGATGCGCCTAATCCCTAATGAAGTGATTGCAAAGCGACTTAAAAGGACGTCGAATCTTTATGTTGTCTCCATCTACCAAACGTACAACATGGACAATTTGCGATTTATTAAACCGATTTTAAATCTGCGATTTAGTATTAGAGTGAATTTAAAAAAAGAATATTATTTAGGGTAGGTAGTAGGTACTTAAGCTTCAATCTTTATTGGTATTTTAATTTTAAAGTGATTTTTTTTAAATAATGAGCATTAAAAAGTTATAATATTGTACAAAACTTACTTAAGTCACTTTTCAAATTAAAATACCAATAAAAGCCTTGAAGTGCCTCAGATTATAATAATTAATCTTATCTTTAAATTTAATAATAGAGAAATTTACCGAAATACTTATGAAATACTCATAATAAGTAATAATAATTGATGTTATACACATTTGTGAAACAGTTGATTTTATGTCAATGTCCTTTCAAAATATTTTACTGATTCAAATAATGCGGATGTTTAATTTTTTTTGTATTCACCATTGAATAAAAACACTACGTTTGCGTTTACATTTAATTATAGTTTTGATATTATTTAATGAATTAAGCAACGCGATAATAATAATTAGTGTTGTAATTTGACACATTATATTATATGGATTTTAATATATTTTTTATTTGTGTAGTACAAAATGTACAATATGATAATGTTTCGTTATTTTTTATGATTAAGTGCTATTGTTGTAAATGCGCGCTATTATATAAGGAGTAGGCAATACTTACACAAAATTAAAAATATTTGGTCTTTATCATTGCAAACTAAATAAAACAAAAATGTAACGCAACTTTACTGTCTATATTTTAACAACTTTTTTATTTAAGTTAAATTTTGCAAATAACGACTGTAATCATCCTTTAAACTTATAATTGAACATTAATAATTTTAGAATAGTTACTTATTTAATGATGTTTTTTTTTCTTTTGATTCAAATGATAATTCGAATATGATGGTTGTTAGTTATACTAGTTACCAGTAAAGCACTATACACGTATATGCATCGTAAATATAAAAAAAATCTTGAATAACGCGTTATCTATATTATTTCGAATAATACGGCACGCTAATAGTGAGCACTAAACATAAAGGTTAATATAAAATATAATTAAAAATACCTACCTATTTAGTATTTAGTATAATATATAAATTTATAAATAACAAATATACACATAATAACATGAGGCAATTATTTTAAAAATTAACACCACTTATTAAAAATGTATTAAAAACAAAACAATATCTAAAAAATAAGATATTTTTTATTATTTTTATCATTGTAGTTATTTTAAGGTTTTTATTTATTTGAACGATAATATTTTATTTATAATTTAATATTCCAAAGCAAAATATTTTCCCGAGAATTGCATTACTATAAAAACATTTAATTTCAAGAAAGTAATAAATTGTTTATGACATTTATAACGAGTAAGTAATTTAAATAAACAATATTGTAAATTATCATTTCCACTACATCTTTATAAATATAATTTATATTAGTCTTACTTATTTATAATAGATAAGTAATAGTAGGCACATTCTAAAAGAGGATCACGTCATCGTAGGAATCATTAGATATTGAGATATAAAATCTGTGAGTGCAAAACAAATCAAGTGATATAAGCCATAACCCAAAGGCATAATATAACGCATAATATATGCTATATGCCACTAGTTTAATTACTGTATTTTATTTTTATTGTAATCGTATTTGTATTTGTATTGAATATTTTGTACTTAAAAATAATGGAGATTTTGAGGAAACAATATTCAGGCAATTATACAGTTGTTCCGGTATCATCCGTTCAAAAAAAAAAAAAGCTTAAGTAGGTATATAGTTAATTATTTAAAGACTACATGTCCTATCGAAGTCTCCTACTCAAACAAAAATAATAAGATATCATGTATATACTAGTATATTATTTAGAAATTTAAAATTCAGCGTGTAAATATCATGAATGAAAAAATTTGATACATGAATGAAGTTCAAAATAACCGATTAAGGAAGTAATGTACTGCTCTCTTATTATAATAATAATATGATGTGGAGCGAATGATCACGTGACCATTTTATATGATTAACATCGATTGAGTTAAGTACCATTTTTTCAACCCTCGCGTATCTGTGCTGTTCGCTGTTCTCATACTACTTATACCTTATAATATGACTGTTACATATATGTTGTAATACAACTATAATGTATTATATTATTATACAGCAAAATAAAAGTAACAACATTTTCAATACGATTGCAAATGTACAATAAAATAACAATGTTATAAATAACATTAAATGGTTTCGTCCTTCAAATGGAGTATACAGATATACGTAAGTAATAACTAGTAAACAAGTATATAATAGTTCTTGTTCAAAAAAAAAAAAAAAAAAATGATTTAAAATCACGTCAATACATTTTAATATAATATATAGGACATAGATATTATACGACATACGTGCATTGTAGACAAATTTTTATCGTTTACATAGATAATATGTAATTTTGAAACTCCATTCGGTTGTCTTCTCAGCGGCTGCAACAAAAAACAAGAAACCACTTATTATATTAGACTAGAAAATTAATTCTATTATATAGCTCGACGTGGAGAAAGTAATAATGTTCTTTATTCGTTAATAACTATTAATTTTTATTCACTGTTGTGCAGATAACTGTTATTTGCAATTTTTATAATGCGTCGTTTAATATACTATAATACGATGTGTATCCATATTTATTTTCCATATTGTAAATTAAAAATAATATACAAGCATATTGTAAGTACTGCCGGACGATATCATGAATTTAAGCCATACGATTTTAGATAAAAACGCGTCAATAAAACTATCACAATACAGACATAACTTTACTATGAATTAATTGATATATATTCGTGACCACTTTTTATTTTTAAATAAAAATTTCAATATCTGTGTACATATTTTACGATAATTGTTATTTATATTTTGTTCGTACTTTTGTTTTATTTCTAAACACATTAAATATTCTATATATTTATATATAAATCGCTAATGTTCGATTAAGTTAAGACAAACGATTTTAGTTAAATAGTGAAAGTTTTTTCTAACAATGCATAATAGCATGTATTAAGCTAGCGTTTCCCAAACTGTGATCCGTGGACCCCTTAGGGTTATAGGCTTAATAATTAAACTGTTGTCTGTTACACACGGTCATTATACGTAGTGTGAAAAACAAAAATGTACACTTTCCTATATTAGTGTTGTATTTATCAATATTATAAGTGTATAGAGTTAAGTAAGTAAATTATATTGTAGAATATGTTTTCAGTGATATTTTTCAGTTATTTAAATCGATTGAAAATTATCTCACGTAAATTAATGTAGTTCGTTTAACTCCTTCAGAAAATATTATGATATCATATTATAATGATTGGTAGTAATATTGTATTCTAATATAATAACGTATTAGTATAACATTACATTGGGTTCGATATTTGTTTTCCCGTTCTCTGCTTTTGTATCTGGTTTCATAAATGATGTTAAACCATATATATATATATATACCTGAAATTATTATAATATAATATGTTTCAGCATTGAACGTGATTCGCCTTTAGATTTCTATATGTCATTATGGTCAGAGATTTAGCACAATTTTAAAGAAAGTAGTTAATTTATTATTAAATAAACCTTATATTTATATAAATAATCGAACAAAATCGCATAACCTCGGCGCTCTATGATATTAATTTTAAACACATTTATTTTATTACGTGCATAATAATACATATTACCTAGGTCCTAGATAATACTGCTGCAGAAAAGACAACAATTGTTATCTATAGTGAAACATATAAAATACAATTAATAATAATCAAACAACTTAAAATTATTGATATTTACAATTTTTATTAAAATATTTAAATGAAATAAGAAGTTTTTATATTAGGTACAAGACAAGATGGATCGGCATAAGATAAAAACTATTTTACCCTAAAATATTCTAAAATATATTTAGATTAAAATATAATAATATATCACTCCTCTACTTAATAATTTAGAATTTAATATTCATTAAATTTAAAATACAAAACGGGCACTTAGAAATTATTTTAGCGGGTAAAGCCCCCTCCCCATAAAGGTCTCCTCAATTTCTCACTGCGGTGTACTCACGCACATTATAAATCAATCGAAAATAACACGGTTAGTTTGGTGGTACTACGGTGTAAACACCTCGAGCGATTTGGTACTGCAGTATATTATATTATTTTTGCAAAAAGCAATATTAAAAAAATTCCAGTCATGGTGGCGATAATAACGCGTTTGCCAAATACCATACGGTGCTAAATGATTGAATAAAATGCACACCTACCTACCTATTACTATTTCCCCTGTGTGACTAAGTATATATAACTATACAAGAAATATACCCATAAATACATTATAATTATATATATATATATATAATATACACACGATTTTAGTAGACCCAATCCAATTAACGATAATACTGAAAAATCGATTAGTTATCAAGCTTAAATAGAACGACACATATAATAATGAAATAGTCACAACTATCATAATCAAAAACATATTATTATAGTAATAATTATTACACAATTGCATTCAGTTGAAAATTCTAAATTAATTCGACATTTAGTATATACCTGCTACGTTTCAGCGTATACTTATACAACAAATAGGCGCTTTAAAGTATTTATCATAATACCTTATGAAAAAAAAGCTCATTAGTGTATGAAAAAAGAAGTTTAGGTGAGACTCAAGCTCACTTTTGCCTATTGTGCACATTTGATAGTGCATACCATTATTATTATATTATGACAGCAGCTATTATTGTCCTTTTGTCAACATGGCAGCAGCGACTTTCAACTATCATGATATTCGCTGTCAAGTTTGCGGCTATAAAGAAGTTCAACTATAGCGTGTGGAATCAGCTAAACCAGTAATAGCGAGATCGGTCAATTAGTCTAACCTATTAACTTAATATCCAAGTCATTGTATTATGTTATGTTAAACATTCAAATTTATAAAATATTGTAATTATAGAATAAATTTAAAATCAAAAGTAAAATTGTATTAAAATATGATAGTTATTTATAAAGGTTTAATAAAAAAACATAAGAATACTGGTTACTAAAAATTCATTGAAGCTCAATGTAAATCCCATCTTAATTAAAAAATAAAGATAAAAGGTCCAATGAGTATAATTATATCACATCCTGTGCAATCTAAACGATTTTGTATACAGAAAAAATAAAAAATCTAGGTCTAATAGGCCATTAAAAACTATTTAACTATTATTTTTTTCAAATAATAAAGAAAATTTGACCGACCCGTCAATACTCGTTTGTACGCAGTACACAATTTTTTACTTGTAAACTGACAACTCACTTTCGAACAACAATAATATCACATTCCCAATTTAGACTAATATTGTAATTTATAGAACCTAATGCCAGATAATTATACTATTTATCATAAGCATTTCAATGGGATATTATAAGTATTAATTGAATCAAATATAATCATTAGGTAATCAATTTACATTTTTTCCGATGGTAATCCGGAAACACATTAAATTATTTTACATTTCTAAATGCCTATTTTAGTTTAACGTAATATGATGACATGAGTTGCCAGCGATTTTTGTAAGTTTCTTTGAGTTTTAGTAGACTTTTTCTTTGTTTAATGTACATAAACGAGTTTTTAATTTGGGTAATTTAAACGTAATATTAAAAATGTGTGTGCGCAATTGAATTATGAATTTGTACGCAAATGAGTTGCAAAAATAGTAAATATACACAAAATATATCACCTAACTAGGTTAGGCTATTTTTCGGTAACTTGTATCAATATGTCATATTCAGTTAAAATATATTCAATGATTGTAAAGAATCGACATGTGTCACTGTATAAATATAATATTTTGAAAAAATAATTCACCATCATAGTTTTTGCTGTTAAAACATTTTGTTTTTTTACAATTTTCACATAGAATCCTATATCGTATTCATATTATACAGGCAAATTTTTATGAGGTATTATAATGAAAAAGCTTTTTATATATAATAATAAAATTGTATAAATACGTACAATTTTATATTTGTAAACACTTTCTAAAAAACAGTATTTCATAAAATGTCTTAAAAAAAAAACCATGGGAGATCTGTCCCCACTTCTTTTCATACGTCCGTATAGGTTTATATGTAATAGAAACGCGAAATTTGTGATTTACGCTCTAGCGATTACAGAATGCAGCAATGCTAGCATTAAATTATTTAATATAATATGAGCATCGTTAGCGCCACTATATTGTTATTATCTCGTCACTTTAGAACTTTTGAACTATTTAGTTGGACATGTATAAATATATATTGTATTATTTTGCACATATGAATTTTAATAATGCGTTTATGTATTATTTTCATATATACAACTTTTTCATCTTTTTTTTTTAACAGTGACTATCATTTTTAGATTCTTAAAGGATGAAAAAGTATTTATTACATAACGATGTGTGTTTGTTTTTTTATCTTTCGCCACTTTCAGGATATTTTCTGGTAGTAAATTAGATCTAGTTGATGCTTTGTAGGAGAAAATTGTCAAAATAACATTTTTCTCAAATAATCGGAGGGGATGGAGAATTAAGGACGATTGGATATTTTTATGTCAAATCAGTTTTTGACTAAATTGATTTCTTTTTTTCTAATAATTCGAAAACGAATTACCTAGAAACTTGATATTTTTACTGAGTGTTTATATTATTTTCTATATATATGGTATAATTCTAGGTATATTTTGATTTTTTTTTTTTGAGATTCTAAAAGATAATTGAAATTTTTGATTTTTTATTTTTATTTTTTTTTTTATGAATGCTGATAAAAAAGTCTATGAATCAGTAAAAATGCTTAACAATTTAATACAAAGTTTAGATGAACATTAAAAATTTTTTATAGTTAGAAAATTAGATAAAAATTGAATTGTTGTATTTATTACGATTAAGTTAAAAATAAATTTTACTCAAAAATATTTTGATTTCATAAAAAATATGCGTTAAAGCTTATACTGAATATCTAAAGATCTGTCTTTTTCTATAATACATCATATGAAACTTAACAATATAATTGACAGGTGTTGAAGTGACGTTAACATCTATAGATTTAAAAATGCATTATTATTATGATAATATTATAATTTATATTCATATGTATAAATGAATTAAGTGTACTTAAATTTACCTTGAACAGTGTTTTAATATTTATATTTATAAACATATTGTCGATTTTAAAATGATTCTGCAACTCTTGCAGTTTTTAAAAGCATAATATTATTATTTTTAATAATCAATCATTTGTATCGTACCTTACGACTTTGTTGACTAAATAATAAAATAGGTTCATGTTGGCTTTATGCTTTTTATCATATAAAATCGTTATTATATAGAATCTAAATTATTATTAAGCATATGGCATCAATGTTTTAATTTACCATTATTCACTACACACGTTCAAATAAAAATGTTATTATTATTATTATTAGAACTAATTAAAATAACACGTATAATAACAGTAGAAAACGATTTTCTCAATATATCATAGAATATAACATGAATAAATGAACGTTAATATGGTATCGTGACTTGCAACATTATATTATTATCCTGCACTGCTTTTTGGAGTGGGTTAGCAGATGTTTGAGAATAACAATATAATTTCAGAGGGTAAAAAATAGAAAACATTGAAATAATACGACAAATGCATATAATTACGAACTGGTGTGTATTTATTTTAAGGAAAAATACTCGTGTATAATTTCAGAAAATATCTGTCGGTGTGTTTCAAATAACTATCAAGGGACATTGTACACTACAAAAGAAACCTTTATGTATATTTTGTTTTGAAAGGTGGTCACACCAGCATTTTTTGTCTTTGTTCAATCCTACGTATATTATATACACGCATAACGCTACAAGACTCATTTTTTTCATACGATCACAAAAATACGTGTTTTTTAATAGATGTACTTGATGAAAATTTTAAAACGTCTATTTTATCGAATTGAATTTGAACATATATGATAACTGACAGCATTAAAAATGTCTTTGTTCGTTTAAAATTTAGACTATATAATGCGACCATTGGAAATGTAAGAATTTATATTTAAAAATACATTATAGGTATAATATAGCCTATGGGTTAGTATAATATAAATTTTTCAATTAAGGTAAAATTGCAGAGTTCGAAAATAATAAGTTTTTACTGCAGGGATAGAAAATATCATTTAATTTGATGTATATACAATATAATATTTTTTAAATAATCATGAATGTTAGTTTATCGAAGACCTCATTTTATAGGAAATTGTGATACTAGTTTTGCAATTTATACACGTGGGATAATCAACGATGGTAAATTTAGTTACTATATGTCCCGTCTTATTATGGTAATCATGAGAATTAATTACAGAACACACTATTTAACTGGGTCAAATGCTTGTTTCGTTTCGCTCGATCGACGAGGTTTTTTTAAAAAACTTATTCTGTCTTTGTTTTCTGTTTATTAAAGTTATATAAAGTTATTCCATTATCATTATTTTTTTTTTTTTACAACGTTATATTATGCGTCCGGGAAATTTATATATTTAAAAATAAAGTACCTACAGTGAAATAAACTTTTACAGTATTTTTAGTTAAAAAAAAAAAAAAAAAAAAAACATTAATTCACTACTTTTAAAAACGTTAATGTAATTTTAAACATGAAAGCGTTTTTAAGAAAAATTAGGTAAGTAACGTGATTAAAATACACTTAAATTTTTATTTTGAAAAGAAAAAAACAAATATTAGCCAATGTAACTTTTATTCATTTTAATGCAAATAAAATACATTACGTTAAAATAATCAATTTAAAAATATGGTCACTATAACAGCTACAAAAAATATTTTTAGGTATTTGTTTCATATTAAAGGTAACACGAATAAATAATATTTCTATACACAAATACTAAACATTTTCGTATATTATGAATTTTAGTATTTTATAAATGAGAAATAAATTACTATATTTGTTCTGAAATTTGAATCCCTCATAAGGTTTTTGAAAATTTTTAGTAACTCGTTATTGTTGCTATCTTAATAACTAATATTATAATTGAAAATTGAAAAATATAATTTTTTATAATATAGGTACTAACTTTTAATTGTACACCATTTAAGTATATATTTAGTGCATTTAATTTGTTTAGTTTTTAACTTACTATGAACACGATACATTATAATAAAACTATTTTCGTATAAGAGATGTGTAAGATGATTACAAAAATGCCGACATCAATAGTAAATAAAACATAGTATTATCGTAGTGTTTTAGAAATTTAATGCATTATTTATTGAAAACCCCAAACAACGTCGTCATTATATTATAAATAAAAAACGATACGTACATAATATTATTATATAATAATTTTATAACTATATTTATTGATATTAGACACTATGCACAGAATAAATGAAATTTAATTTATTCTGTAACTATAATAGTTACACTTGCGCATTTATCATGACGTGAATGATACAATAATATATTATACTAATATGTAGTATAACCTATGATGTACGGAGAAAATAACTTTCATTTAATGTATTTAAATATTATTTCTTAAGTCACTGCAAATTCAAAAACGTATTCCACACTAATTTATTTCATAGTAATCCATAGAACTGAAATTCGAAAATTGATGATATACATAGGTAATGTTAATAAATCAACATTAAAAGTACTGATTTGAAAATAAAGATCCATTACACACCACTCATAATCATCTATATTTTGAATATCTGCAGTAAATTGCATTTGTATATGCATTTTTTACTGCATGCATACTGCATATATTTAAGTTAATTTTAAAAATGAACTTTATTTTTAATATATAAAATTATAATCCATATTATAATTTTTCTTATTAGTTCTCATAATAGCGTGCCAAATTAGGCTCTGTTGAAGATCAAAATTGGTGAGCGACTAGGTGGGTACATAAACTTGAGTACTGGACAATGAATTTATGCGATAAAAAATTTTTAATAATAATATTTATACCAGTAAGAAAAAAAAAATGTTGATTAAAAGCTGTGGAAACATGGGTGGTCTCAAGTGGTAGTTGCCTCAGGTCTACATAAAATTATTCAGCACGCTACTAAGTTATCATATAATTGCAGATTTGAAAAAAAAAATATATGTAACACTAATCGTATATCATAACAATATTACAAACATACGAGTTCATTAATGGTCTTTAAAAAGAAAAAAAATTCCTAACCCCGATGATGTTGTATTTTATTATAAGTAGTTATAATATAATAAACTGCAGATACGGCCGGTCACTAATATGATTTCTTGTGGTCTGGTGAGACAATCACTAGTGGTGGTTCTCTCTACATAATAATACGCGCGTAAGACCACGCTCACGCTATATTATCATCACAACGAAACGCAACTATTGTAGGTCATATATTTTGTTATAAATAATAATGATTAATTACTACGATACACAATATACATAAAATATTACATTTATATCGATTTCAAGACCGCAAACTGTTTATATAATACGCTGGTCGTACTACATCACCTCTATGCGTGAGTATTGTGTATAGGTATACTCGTACATCGTACGCACAACCACTGGGACACGCATCAATAATATAATTATGATAACGTCGTGGAAACGATACGCGCGTTCGGTAGTCGCGTTAAAACTCAATACCCGCGAGAGATCGAATCCTAAAAGCACATCTCGTTTTCGAGTATTTGCGCCTCTTGCTCCTCTTGCTCTCGTAGATAATGTCGTATCACAATATCTGACACGCATCTAAATCGACCATCTCGTCATCGTTATAGTAATTAAATAGTACCTATTGCCTGTACGAGACTCTGCACAGCGCGTCATAATGATATCGCATCGTACCGGCATCGCGAGTATAACGCAATATTTTCACACGAGTCTACATTTATATCGGTCCATTGGAAATAATAGTCATGTATAGTATATAATATTATAATAATATAATTCGAGCTGCTGCAAGATTCACTTCGCGCTTATTGTAGCGTGCGTTACGAGTGCATAATATTATTATATTGTGTTTTATACTATTATTGTCGTCAAACTATCATATTTTGTGAGCGCGTACGACGCATTTTCATTATATAACACACCGCCGAAGATTTATTATCATAATATTATGTACGAGCCTACTGCGGGCGTCCGTGTACGTATTATTATATTATATTAAATAGATCGTAATTTGTGCGTTGCGCGAGAAATCCTAATTTGTCTCGAACGACCTGTTGTATACCGAAAGTGGATCAATTAAAATTAAAAGTAATAAATTGGTGAGGGAGAGAACAAATCAAGTAAGGTCCGACGTTAAACGATTTACGTCCCGCGTAGAGCGGAAAAAAAAACACAAAATAATAAAAGACTTCTCGGGTACGGCATAATATCACGCCTTTCGTGGCGGCGGGATGATGGTATAGTATATACGATTCCTTTTGTCGGCTAAGCCGCCATGCAGGGCGGCTTATAAAACAAACAAAAACGGTTTTTATAATACCGTCCGTGATGCGGAAAATTTTTTTTTTTAATGGTTTATTTGTACGAGAAATTGGATTTTGGATTTTTTTTCATCATTATCCATTATAATATATATATAGCATTATTCGTTCCAAGTTCGATTAAACACTCGACGGACTAAACAATACAATGACCGGGAGAAAATATTATATTATCGTCGCGTATAGGTAGGCACGAGATTAAAAAAAGGAAAAAATTAAACTAAAACTAATGCGGTTACCAAACCAAAGCTAATGATGACAGGGTGGGTTTAATCGCAAAGCGGTAGAAGGCGTTTACACCGAATCGTTTTTTGGGATTTCAAAAAATTAATAGTCCACTGTCAGTTTATTGTTCCACTAAAACATTCATACACCATATAGGCATATGACACAGGTATTAGGTATTATACTTATAATATAAATCTTTCGATAAAATATAGCAATGCATGATCCAAAAGAAAATGAAATGTATATGAAACATTATTTATTAACAAGGTCGATTCGAATTTAATTGTATATCTCAATTTAATTTACATTGTAAGTAACATATTGCTTGTTTTCAAAGTTATAAATTTATAATATTTTAAACACCACGTGACAAAATTTAGATCAGCGACAAATCATTTAAGGGGGAGGGCTGTTAATTTGTTTTTTATTGAGGAGTCTTAACATGGGTATCTTATAAGTTTGGAATGCTGGTTATCTGTGGGCAAATAATAACATTTTAGACTTTTTCTGTGACCTTGATACAAATTACAATTTCAATACATGGTTATGTTTTATGCATACATCCACAGAATACTGAAAGCAGTTTTAAATTTTCCTGAAATGTCGATGAGGGCAGTAACCCTCACATCCTCTGTCACTAATTTAAACTATAATATTTAATAGATGGTACCAAGTCTTTTTATTACGAGTATATTAACGCAAAATAGTAGTATATGACTATATATGAGTAATAAATTGATTCCTTAAATCAAGTAAAATCATATTCGCTTTTAAATCGAATAAAATATAAATAACATAATTTTATCATTTGAAATTTAAAGTTGTAGCCTGTAGGTATAATATTAATACTTTTATTAAAAAAGCGTTAAGAATATAATATAACGTAATATTAAACAAAATGTTGAAATTGGCCATATTATTCTATTAAAATCCGTTTTGGTTGAACAACCAGAAAATAATGTATCCGTTATGCTGAAAAAAGGACCGCACAGTTTTAACGTGTTGTATTACAGCCACGAAATCCGTCTAATAGCAGATTAGTAATTTATCTGTAATAATCTCTTCCGGATTAATAAGTGCACAACATATTGTTCCGGATTTATTGTATAGACATTTTCGGTTATTGGCGTATTGATAGACAATGGGACTACATTAGTTGGTTTTTAAAATTCAAAAACAAGTTTAAAAAAAAAGTATACATTATATATTCTTTATACGAGTACGGAATTAAAATTGATTTTATTGCCGTATTTGATAGTATTACAACTACAATGAAATGACTATATATATATATTATTATTACTGAATAATAGTAATGGAGTATATTACAAGCAGTATTTTACAGCTATTATATTCGCTTTGTTTGCGCCATAGTTAACTTAATGAAAATTCAACGATGCGGTTTCCTTTAAATAAATAAATAATAAAAAAAAACAAAACAAAAATGTGTGTGTTTATAAATTAAGAGAACAATAAAAATGAATGGTGAATTTAAAACCGACTTTTATTTATTTATTTTTTCGTAAATCTTTTTTTCGCCCGTTCTCCGCCGCCGAAAAGCTCGATTTCCTTGTGCAGTGTTTGATGTATATGTATACATGTTTATTATTATTTCATTTTGAGCTTTTTTTTTTTGTAACTCGGAAAAGCGATAAAATAAAAACGTTGATAATAGAACAACAGCGGTGCGTGTGTGCATGTTAGGAGAGTGGATGGAGAGCAAGAGAGAAGGAGCAAAAAAAAAACGAAAAACACATAAAAACTAGCGACAGTAAACAAAAAAAAAAATAGCAGGCAACGTTTTGTTGGCACAATTTACGGCAAATAAAAACGAACGCATCCGGACTAAATGAAATAAACCAATACGACAAGCGATGTCCGGATGCGAATATAAAAGGGATGGAATTCACCCTCGGAGCCGGTGTTTTTTTTCCGTGCTTTATTTATTTTATTTTATATTTTTATTTTACTTTTTTTTATGACGAAACGAAACGAGACTGCATTATATTATTATTATTATTATAACTCGAAAATCGCTACACGCGCCCGCTATTTCGTTCGATCGAAAAAAATTAACGAAACAATGACCGCCGCTCGTGCGTAGATACATATATATGCATGTATGTGATATAATATAATATATGCGCGCGTGGGTGTATTATAATGCATGTTCGTCAGAACGACCGTAATAATTATTATGATGTTATGTGTTTTACAAATGATATCGTGATTTGTGACAAATGAAAAAAAAATTGCACACGAGGGGGAAGTTCAATATTGTGTACAGTTGGTGTAGAATATGCGCGGGACTAGTCGAATAGACAACAGATTGGGTTCCGCGTTCCCTCCACCCACAACACCCCGTCAATAGGTTTCAGAGTATTATCGTCACAATGCCGCCGTGTATATACGGTCATCGTTAATAAATAATTGTGTATGTGTGTGCACTAGCCACCGGTGATTTGTGACCGGTCGGCGGCGAGACTTATGGTTTGTGATCGACCTCTAATTGCGTTATTTCCTATCATGCGGCCCCTCCACAGCGAGCGAAAATAAAAAAAAATAATAATAATACAAAATACGAAATTGTTATTGTAATAGCGACTATATACACCTATATTATATACCTATGTATTATTTACCTGCGGGTGGCGGCGGGAAATCAAAACAGCGTGCACGGCTCCTGGACAGGTAGACCGCTGCAAAAGTGACTGACAGGTATAGAGCAAAGGGCTCCTCCTTTTCATTTATTCTTTGCGGTATATATTATACATATCGTTCGCCCTTTCTCGCTCAGCCCCTCTCTAATTCACTCGAAAACCTATTTATAAGTCGTTCATCGGTCATTATATTATTATATACCTATCAATGTTATTGCTAGATTCAATAAAAAAAAAAAAATAAATATCAAGCACGAAATTCGTTGTATTAATTTTTTACGTAATATCATAGACTGACTCTTAAACCATTATTCTCTGACA
The DNA here is from genome assembly GCF_002803265.2 of Melanaphis sacchari. Lineage (NCBI taxonomy): Eukaryota > Metazoa > Arthropoda > Insecta > Hemiptera > Aphididae > Melanaphis > Melanaphis sacchari. The sequence continues at coordinate 7,720,700 of NW_020271560.1, read as the reverse complement.
ACAAACTAGTTTTTTTATGGAATCATGAATACTAATAAAAACTAAAAAAAAAGTAAGCTTAAATAATATTAAGGTATTTTTAATGTCGTTGATTGTAGGCACGTTAACAACTTTACTCTTTATGAAAATAATATATTATTATACCTTATACTACCAACCTATATACGATGATTCGTTACACCACCCTGCACATAAGTAAGTGTTACTTATATCACGCTGTTTACGTAATACCTAAACTTAATTTTATAAGCGACTTTTTATACAATTTAATAATATGAATCCGATTCCTAACCATTTGTTTTGGTTACTTAAATCATTATTTTCTTTTTATATTTATATAACCGTGTGCTTATTCTAATAGATAACATTTGAATCATTGGCACACTTAGGGGAGTGCATAGAAGACTTGTGTAACCCCAAATAATAGCAAACATATTTTTACTAACATTTAAAGTAAATATTATCGTTGATTAAAATATTTTGTATTAAACTATATATATCAAGGAAAATGAGTATTTATTAATTAATAGGTTCTCACTGTTCCCGGCTGTCTGTGAATTTTTCACTTTTTGTGCATCCCTAAAAATATTGGTCTAGTTGTATCTATGATACGAACAATATAAAATTGTAATCAAATTTAAATCGATAAAAATAACCTATTACATAATTTAAAAAAAATATTTGAATTCAAGTTACATCACTTACATTGTGAAAATAAGAATTAAATTAAATATTGATAAAAATTAAAAAATAAAATAAATATTTTAGTTGTACTTTAGATTACCATATTATATGTAGTAACAAACAGCAGTGAAAGACAGTTTTTTTTGATTTATCATATTTCATGATTTGTCCATGAATTAAGTTCACTAAAACCAAAAAACACTGATTATTTTTTTCTCGCGTAAAGTAAAATTATATTATAGCCTATATAGCTAGTTTAGTCATATAATACACCGTAATTAAACATTATTTTTTTTCATTACTATGTAAATATTTGATTCGAGGTTAGATAATTATAACTTTTTAACATATCATTAGTGTCATATTTGTACATTTTGAATGTATACAGTCGAAAAACGTACCAATGAGTGAGTGTATAGTGCGTAATTTAATTTGCAGTGAATAATTATTTTTGATAATAACACCTGTTATAAAAATTTCATACAAAAAAATTAATAATTTTTGGCTTACACAGGCGGCTTATATAAGTTATTTTATTGCTTATTTCTCGTATTCGTTTCACTTTATTGAATTTGTTTTGTTAAAGAATCTAAAAATGTCGTTGTTTCTCACATACGCTATGTTATATACTATATGTAATAATATTGTATACAAACAACGTGTATATATCCATAATACGTCTTATATAACACAAAACGATATTATACGTACACACATATGTAATATAAACATTATATGTGTGTATACACGCACAGATATAAGACCCCAAACAATTTGAAATACAACTTACTTGAATGTATACATACATTTATGAAACGCAACGCTATTGATATCTCTACCACGGGTGAGCTGACGCGCTGCACATGCGTATTATGTATTGATGAATATATATATATATAGTGTAGCTAGTAAATGCATAAATCGTTTTAAAGGTGTGTGTGTGTGTGTGTGTGTGTGTGTGTGTGTGTGTGTGTGTGTGATCAGTACGTGTATAGTACATACATAAGAAAGAAAACGAAGGATATAATGCGTGTACTTGGAATGTGTGTGTATGTGTATGTATATGTGAGAGAGACCCATTTTGTGTCGTTCGCAATAGTCAAATCGAGTTACGTTCGCCGACGACGATGAGACGTCCAAATAAAAATCCTCGACTCTGTGCGCGCGCGGGGCCTTTTACGGGCCACTAAACAAAGTGCGTTTTTCGTGGCAAAAACTTTCCTTTTTTTTTTTTTGTTGCTTTTCGCATCGCCACCCACCTCCCCCCATAACCAACCACCACCATCCCGCTACAGCTCACTACCGCTTCCACGTATACGCCACGCCCCAAAATGTGTATATATAACACACAAACACTCTGGCACATATGTAGGTACCTATGTATTTATAAGTATATATATTATATATACATCCACATATATAGGATACTACATACGAAGAAAATTGGATGCCAAGCGCGCGAGTTCGTCGAAAAATAAATCAATTGAAACGTTAAACCCGCCGAGGGCATCGAGCGAGTATAGGTAAAGGTAAGCTATTTATATATTATGTAGGTACTTTGGACGAATCTGAGGAAGTGAAGTGAATGCCCGTAACAGTATATATAATATACTTAACTCGATCATTTTTTTTCCATTTTAAACTTTTTTCGATTCGACCTACACCCACTAGCGAATTCCATTACTGCCCCTCGTGACCACCACATGCAAAGACCTCTCCAATATGATAATAATATCTTCTACGAAACGACTTCACTAAAGTGCTGATGCCACGCCATGCCCTACCAGTTTATTTATCCGTGGGACGTCTAATATTCGAGTTTCCATTGTTTATCGCTGCCGAATTTTCGCTTCAACCCCCTTATCCCACAACGCCCACGTACAAAACAAATGGAACTCAACCGTATTTCTAATGGAAATTAAAACGATTCGTTAAACTCACGCCGGGTGGCGACGATAAAAAGAACTTGCCACTTAAGCAAATCTCGTTTTTCTTCCATTTTTCTACTTTTTTATCTTCAACTACCAGTTTTATTTTATTAAAGAAAAGTCCTTTTTTTCATTTCAGTTTGATCAATTGTGTAAAACAATTGGCTTCAAAGACCTATAAACTTCGTATGTACGTCGTACCCAGGGGATAATGTCTGCAAAATCGGTGGTTTGGAATCATACTTTAAATATTATTTATTTTTTTAACATTATTGTTACATTGTATCTACTTATTACTTAAAATATAAATTTATACCTACATACAAATTAAATGGGATTTTGTGACTCCTTGAACTGAGTATAAGTTTATTATAATATAATAAAATATAGAATAGAATGTTGTCCAGTTAAACAATAATTATAAATAAGTTTTGGTGGATTTACAAAATAAATTTATCAGTTAGTATTAAGTCCGTTATTTGTTTATTATTATAACAATATACAAGTAATGTACTAAATAATCATCATCGTAATAGTATTTTCTATTTTAGGAGAATAATATTACACTTACACCTAATATAAAGTTATAAAGTTATATCTTATAAGCATGGCTTGCAAACGTTATAGTAACGTTATGATTATAATGTTATATTTGACAAAAAAACGATTGAAATTTGTAAACGTAATTATAACGGAAAATGATAAACATAAATAATTAAATAACACAAAACAAAACATAACGATTAACAAAATGTATGATGTATCATCAAACCAAACATAACGCAAAACGTTATAAATAGTTTATCATTAAAAAAAAAATTAATTTCAATTATTTAATTAATAAATTATAAAATATAATAAAAATTTTAATTCTGAATAACGATAAACGCAAAAGTTGAATAAAGTTTAATTAAAATAAAATAAAACAATTTTTTTTTTAAATGCAAGCTCTACTTATAAGTTATCTTCTTTATATATATATATACGAGTATATATGCGTATGCGAATATAAAAGAACAGATCTTTTTTATCTACCAAGTTTCTGACGACACTATTGAACTGTTTTACGATTATTTTCACAACATTTTTCAAAATACTTCTTTGAGTGTCACCACGTGGCTTATTTTTTCATTTTTTGTTTAAAACAAGGGGGGAAGAGGAAGTATTGTATTTAAATTTTATAATTATTTGGTAAAACATTTGAATAATTTCACGATTTTTTTTTCACAAAGTTATTTAATTATAAAAGTTATAGTATCTATATTACCTATATAATATAAGTTCTTTTATTTTAATTCAAAACTGCACAAGGGTGATGCCGGAGAATTCAGTTTGTAATACAAAGAATTAAATCAAAAACGCTGCATGTAGGGGGAGGAGATTTCTAGGTACGTATTTTCTGTTCATGCATATTTGTGTCATTCTTCAATAACAATTATACAGATGCTCACATAGTTACACAACATACTAATGCAAAGTAATTGTGTTAAACAGTTAAACCGGGTTCACAACTATGCCATTTGTCGTGTCGTGTTCAAAAGTTGAGCTCGACCCATAGACCTTACACTAATAGACGGGACATTCGGGGTGGATGCAGGTGAGTGTATTGATAAGGCACTCAATTACAATGGTTGTACAATCCCATAGTTCTTGTGCGCATGTGTGATATACTATGTACTACCCTGAAAGCGCTCTCGCGTGTGAACGCAGGAACTACTACCATGTACTGTTTATTAGTATAAGATCTCTCTCTGAGGAATCTCTACTGTGATATCGTAGTTAGTGATTACAACGGCCAATCAAAATACGATAAAATTAAGGAACATGATACGACGGACGATATAACTGTGAATCCAAACGTCGTTCGGTTAAAACCACAATCGAAACGGTGCAGTGTTTACGCTGAAAAAATATGTACCGAACAAATTATATTATGCTTATATTATCTATACACTGTACCGCACGCACTTACAACCGAATTATTCACAACAACAATAATATATAGTGGCCACAATTCTCGTTATTATTATTTTCTGTCAAGGGTTGAAAACTGCAATACAATACAATCGAACCGATAACGAAAAATTATTAATAATAATAATAATAATAATAATCGTAAAAGTCCGTAACCGTAGTGCCGCAGCGACAACGCGCGGGTTTCAAAAAGCTAATTGTGCCGTGAGAAAAACGTCAGTTGCGACGCGTTTTTTTCTTTTCTCATTTACAATCAAAGCTTTTCATTTACCGAACGATTTTTCTCCACTCTTGCTACCCTACCACCAATACACACACACATACACACACGCGTAATTATTATTATTTCTTTATATACACCTCACACCCCGTACCGCCACTACGTCAAACACCACACTGCAGTCGGCTTTTTTTCATATTTATTATTATTATTATTATCGTTATCGTTATTATTTTTCTTTTCCATTCTGTCATTGTTATTAACGAAATTATCCGGACGATTTGATAATAGACTTCGGCAACGAGTCGCCTGACAAACCGCATTTAATGAACCCGAAGTTCATTGTATTGCCGGCGCGACCGTCGCCTAATCATCGCCTACCGGATCGGCACCCATTGTGCCGCGGACGCGTTATTAATGATCACCGCCGATGGTAAACATTCGTTTTGTGAGCCCTTAAAACGCATTTACACGTCGAAAAGAAATGTTCTGTGTGCAGTTGGCGGCGGCTTAGTATAGGAGGGAACGGTTGAAAAAAAAAATAATAATAAATAAAGTACTGCGAAAACAAATTAAATTAAATCGTAATCGCAGTCGTATCAAAACCTGCTACAATAAAAAATGTGTAAAAGCACCTAAACTATATCTAGGGTACCTAGGTATATATATATATATATTATAAAGTAAGTATTATAAAAACATTAAAATTAACATTAATGAACATGTAAAGCTAACGTTAAATAGTAAAATATATACTCGTACATCGTAAATGCTTTCAATGTGCTTTTATGTTTTACCGAATGTTTGCCGTTTTGCTAACTATTCAACATGCAGCTTAAATTAAGTCTAACGAGACCAATATAATTACAATAAATATTATAATTTATAAGTTATAATTTCATTTATATAAAAAAAAAAAAAAAAACAAAAAAAAGTAATGATGTTTCCAATAATATATTTTATATAGGTATATATCATGTTACTATCTATGTTGTAAATTCCGGCAATGATGATATTAATTAGTCAATTCATATAATGTTTGAATAAATTAATCATAACCTAAAATACACACACATATTTTATGACATTGACTTAATAAATCAAACGATGCTAAAATTTGATAGATTATCTAGTCATTATAACATTTCTGATCCTCTATAGTCAATTTTATGTTTTATGGTTTTAAAACATTCAGGTTTGTGGATTAAATTATTTTAAAATATTAACTAAAAATGTTGTACAAACATAATTAATAATTAAGAAAGTTGGACAACTAATTAGTTGATTAGGTATCTAATCAATATGAATATTAAGCACCCATTTGTATGCAGTTGTAAGTATATTTTTTGATATTTTTTAATGGTGGCACTGTAAAATAAATAAATGTACTTACTTATCTATAAGTGTTTGTATACATCAAATTATCATAGCAGCTTATTATATAAGAATTGTTGATCTTCATGCATAATCTCTATAAAAATATTAATAATAAAATAATGAAAAATTGTTACCTCTAATTAGTAAATATACTTATACTTTGCTTTCTCACAATAATTCTGATAGTTTTTTATTGACTATATTATAGTCTTAGTAAATAATGACAATCTTATCTAATTATAAAAATTATTTATTACCTACTATTTAATAGTTTCTATCATTGTCTGTAGTCTTAGCTAGGCATTTTCTATAATGACTAACCAATAATATGAATATCTATGAAAAACAGTTAGAGTAACATAAACTATATCTATTTTCAATAATACCAACTACTTAATTATCATCATTGAAGATAACATATAAAATAACAAAGAACAGAGTATTTTAAAATAGACATTTTTAAAGTTTTTTTTCTTTTATTGTTATATACACAATCTGTACCTCAAGGGTACAATAAGAGTATTGGCTTAAATAAATATTATAATACATGCAAATCTTGATAAAAGCAGTCCCTCAGTGATGACACTTTTAAATGAGGTTATACATTAATTTTTACATTTATAAATATAATTTTTTTTTTAAGTTAACATATCTCTACACCAGTTGCATTTTAAGCGCCTTGGAGGATTACCCGGAATAACATTTGATGACAGAGCTTGAATAAGAGGATTGGAATGAGTTTTAGTCGGTTATGGAATCTTTTATGGTGAGTTACTGCTTCTTCTTTAACAGTTTTAATTTTGAGGTCTGCGTGAAAGGTATGATTTGAAACATAAGAGGGGGAGTTCGTTAATTTTCTTAATTCAATATTTTGAAAAGTCTGAATACGATTTAGACTTGATTTTTTAGCATTTCCCCGTAGTTGGAGACCATAAGTCCAAATGGGTTTGATGAGGGATTTATACATTAGTATAATTTTGTTTTATTTTTAAAGTAAAATCAATATTATGGAATATATGTATTATCGTTAAGATGAAATATCTTATTACGTGATTCATGAAAATGAAACGGAATTTAGTAGTGGTGGTTAATAAATTTTAAAAATGATCCATAGCTTGAGTTGAGTTAGAAACCACTGCTACAATATAATATATTATGAAGGAATTATTGGGGTATTTCTCTAATTGGATGTCATAACGAGTAAATGGTATACATAAATGTAGTAGCTTCAATCGAGATATGCCCTTGGATTTTTTTTTCTGTATTAATTGCACTTAATAAGACTTAGGGAAAACCAAGTAAACATAAAATAAAAATTGACGGTAAACCCATTCCATACTTCTATAAAAATATAATGTTGTCAACATTTAAATAAAATTAACAAATATATGAATAACAATTATTGTAGACTGTAGTTCAAACTTTATTTATTTTTTTATTCTATTAAAAAGTTGTAAAAAATAAAGTCACTTATTTATTTGTTGCAAATTTTAATATAATATTCATTACCTAGTCATAGATACATAATAATAAAATCCGAAATGCATGCTTTTTTTATTCATCAATCACGAATATTACAATATCAACTGCAGTTATATTATTATACATTAATAATATACACTATAATATAATAAACATAAAACATTTTTAACCTATTTCTTGTATACATCAAATTATATTGCTTCTTTAACAGTAGTAAAACAATATGGAATATATTTTTCGCACGTAATAAGACGTTTATATTATTATATTTTCTGAAACGATAACAAACTAGCCGTATGCCTGTATTTGTATATTATAATTGTAACACTCGTTACAAAAATACGTAATATTAGTATGTTATGTTCTAATACGTGTCATGGTAAGCTATTATTTTTGTTATTTTTTCTTAATTAGCAACTATATTTGTATCAGTTTGAGATCAATTTTTAAGAAGGAAAGACATATTATTATACATATTAAATTATTTATACAGAAAAATAGACAAAATAGATTATGTAAAGATGAGCAATTCAACTAATCGATTTTAATACTGATTTCGACGGGACAAAAAAAAAACAACCAGAATACAACATAAAATTGTATTAAAGAATATTGTTATTTGTTACTTACTGTCTTCAGACATTATTTTCGTATTTTAAAAAAAGTAGCACATCCCAAAATATAATCCAAATACTCACGTCAAAATACACAATAATATGTAAAAATAACTTTTTCCACAGTGTATTATTTCTAATCAAAACAAAGAAATTATACATTATTCGTTATCGGATAAAGCCAATACTGCTTGTATTTTATCGAAATATTATTTAAGACAATTAAAATATAAAACTGATTTTAAAAAAATTCAGTAATTTTTTCAAAAACTTTAATTACGTGATCTAAAAATGGTTTTTCAACAATTTTTCCTTTTAAAATTATATTTAAAAATTTATTATTTTTTACCCAATAATCAAAAAGTTTTCAAAAATTGTATAGCTTGAAAATCTTCGATCTTTTTTCATTTAAGTGTAGGATATTTGTTCATTTGTATTTTATAATTGTTCAGATTATTTTAGTAATCTATAATCTCAATACTACAATTAGTTACTTTCTGTTTTGTCTTAACTTCAAAACGCTTTATTTAAGAACTCTTATATTTAAGAACTATTTTTTCTTGATTTTGAAATTTCGATTAACTAATAAGAAATTTTATTTCTTCTAAAAATATTTAGTTGAGATGCAGCATTTTTTTATCAACATATTTAATACTTTTTTTCTTTTTAATTTGATTATCTAATATTGTCATTGTCCATTGACTTGTTTTATGTGATGATTTAGTATTTTATTATCAGTTCTTGATCATTGTTACTCTTTTCAATAACCATCGATTTCGTCTTTTTGACGTCGATATTTATCTAATCCTAAATATAATTGTTTATTCTCGTTTTTATACCTAAATTTACTGCTAATGTATCCCTATGTCTCTTGAAAAAAAAATGTTTGGTAGGTTTAAACAAACTTAATTAAAATTTCGATCTACAAGCCTATGTTTATTCAGTTTTAACCACGAGTTCACGTTTATTGATAAATTGGATGCATATAATATACGTAGTTATAGTTATATCGTTCTACAATTATTTTATTTATTGGATTTTATTTTTTTGAATACAGTTACTGTTTCAATTTTTTATCAAATCTTGATTTTTAGAAAGTATATCGATGATATAATTATTATCCAATGTACCTATAGAGCTAATTTAATGAGTATTTCACGACATTTTTAAGCATTTATGCTGTATTATTATCGATACCCACTAATTTTTTATCTTTTTTTGCACTTGATTTATTGTTATACCATCCTTTACACTAATAGTCTCATCGTTGTAATACGTAGTTAACGGGCGTCTATTTAGAAAGTGACTTAAAATTAATGCCTTAAAGTCAAAAAATTATAATTGTCCTTGAATTTAGCACTGTTTTGATCTGTACTAATGAGGCGTATAGCTTATCAAAGTTGAGAATTTTTTTCCCAAAGTAAATGGCATTTCTTTGATTTGAATTTTGTTTCCCAGTTCAAAAAAATTCATCCTTAAATCGTCAAATGGCTATAATTTATTTATTATGTAAGAGTATTGAGTATACTCTTATCCTTTATCATAACTTATAGTCGATCATTTTTTTTAAATTCTTTTAGTAGCATCATAGCACCTACAAATTTGGTTCCGTTGACAAAGTAGATTATCACTGATCTTGTGAGCTAAAAATATCTGTAATACTATTAGAAAGTTTATACTAGTGAAATCAGAGATCAACTCCAAATAAATGATCGAGTAGTGAAACAGATAAAAGGAGCATCTCCTAGCTCTTTCCTTGGTGCATCACAGTTATTAGCCCAGTGTAGTCTAAGCCAGTTGTATGAAACGCTGTAGATGGAGCTACCCGTACGACCAGTTAAGTCATTAATTTTGTGACCTTCTAACTTTAAAATTATAGACATTTGTATATGTAAATTCGTGCGTATTGTATTTGCCGATTATTCAATAACACTATTGGAGCGATGCCAACATCTACTACGGCCCTGCGTGCATCAATTATAGATTTTTGTAACCAATTAACAGTTTTGAAAGTAAATACTTAAATATACTCATACTACGTTTAGTAATAACTCAAATTTGTATACTGTATACCGTAGTCAATCAATAAATTGTAAGGAATCCATAATTATCTATGAATGGTATTAACTTCTGTAGTTTGCTATCATTCCTGACCTGTTGACATCAAATCAAGTGAAATATTCATTTATTTTCTTCTTGAAAATATCATACCTAAACCTGCTCTAATAGTGTATTTAGTGCTTTTTGAAGTTTAAAGTAGTTATGGCATCATACATAGGCTTGCTAACAAGTTGACAATTACGTTAGAACTATTAGTAATAAAAGCAATTATTCATTATAGCTTTTCCAATTAATTATACAGCATTATTTTAAGTTAAAAAAGTCAATAATGATTAAATCTTGACTAGCCCTACCGATAAATGTAAATATAAATACATTATGTAAGTGTTCATCTAGTAATAAACTTGTAGTTTAAAATTATACGAAGAGTCATTAAGTATAATAATATTATATTTAAATGTATGTATAATAAATAATAAAGTAATCGCGAAGTCTCCAAAGCCGCGATTAGTTTCACAAGACTTCACGCAGTAAAGTTTATTTTTATTTCGCGGCAACTATGTTTTTCATCAGATTATATTACTATTGTGTTTCGTATAGCGAATTGAACAATCGTGAAAATACACACACACACACACACACGTACAATCCGCGCTGGAGCTTATTATTGCATTAACGTCGTCGCCTTTATTTATTATTATTATGAGGTATATGCACAGATCGTTGTAAAGGAATATGCGTATACATTATCATATTGTTACTCAATCAACGGTGGCGTGTAATTAAAACGTCCTTTTGTTGAGTTTCAGATGTCCTATATATATATGTACTTTTATTATTCGTATTATACACACGCCTGCACACACCCAAATATATCACTGTATACAGCGCCACTGTGTCAGTTAAGTTATAGTTAGAATATATGTATCTTGTATCTTGTATACATATAGATGTATACAAGCAATACGTCGAATATATATATGTATATATATAAATGCATATAATACGTAAATAAGCCACTGCAGGTCGCAGGTGAAATGTTCGGCGAGCGGGTAACGCAGCTAAGGGGAATCGTCTAGGCGCGCGTACACTGATTGCCGCTGATTGCTTCACCACCATCGCTGTACCATCGCCGTCGTGTACTTTGTCGACCGCAATACCGCTACATAACGACTAGCGCAGTATACGTACAATGTATATTATATGCTTTTAATTAAGCTTTACAGTAAACAATATAATTATTGGCCTCCAGTTCTTAGACTGTCTTATATTCGGTCAAAAAATAAACAAATAATAAGAACCTTATCGTTTCTACTTTAATGCATGATAATATATTGATATATTATATTGTACTGTATGATATTATTGATATTATAATATTCACCCTCACGTTTTCCTTAAAAAAAAAATTATTCAAATTTAACTTTTTAGAAAATTTTAAATTTATTTAACTACCATTTATGTTCTAATTATAAAATATTTTTTTATACCATTTAAGGAGTGTTATAGATGACTGATATCAGTGACATAAATTTATCAAAATCTGAAATCGTACAAAGACGTATTAGGAAACTATGAAAATTTTACATTTGAATTCTAATCCTAACAATTTGTTAGATCTTCAATAATAATATACCTACTGAATTCCGCAGTGGTCTGTATATACACACGCGTATTATATACAAAGAAAATGCATTATAATTATGATGGGTATATATCAAATTAAACCCGTGTGTCACAACTGCTATTATTATATTTACATCATACATACCGAATAACGCGACATGTCACTTTGGCGCGGTCACGTGTGTATAAAAAATTCACGTATAAGTTAATTACGGTGCAGGCGATGGCCGTCATCGCTAATGACGCAGCGGCTGAAAACGGTTGTGTTTTATTATTTTTTTTTTCCCGTCCGTTTCCACTCGTAACGGCCTCATTAGCCGTAAACAATGCCGCCGCCGTCATTGCACCCGGTTTTGATATTATACATATACATAAATACAGGAATAATGATAATAATAACACTACAGTATATTAATATATAATGTATAGAGCGCGAAGTGTTTTCGGATATAGCAGTAAACAAGAGAGAGATAGATATAGATAGATAGATAGATTGAGAGAGAGAAAGAAAAAGCAAGCGAGAGAGAGAGAGAGAGAGAAAGTGAGAGACGTGTCCCTAGCGGTGCTTATTATCACGCGGATCGACACGAATTTCCCCTTATTGTGTTTTCCGCGTAACGCGCGCGCCAAAAACATTTTATGATTAATGGGCTCACCCTCTCTACTCTCCGGCGACAAACACACCGACCGCCGCCTGCACTCCCCGAGCCTTATGCGCGAGCTTTAACCCTTTTTCCACTGTATATAATATACACCATATACCTATATGTATATATTTTATCATATCGCCCGGCGCCTGTATTTTTATTACTATTATTATATCGACCTCATCCTCACCTCCTACCGTGGTCTTGGTTCGGATAAACCTGCGCCGGGTGGCGCCGCTGTCCCTGCACCACCCACCTCTCACTCGCCGGAAAACATCTCTTTCGCATTATTTTCCGGCGACGACGATCCGACTTAATTATTTAAGAGTGCTTTACACGCACACGCCCAACCGGCACGGATACCGGGCCGGGTTGGGCGTGGTCTCGGCCCGTTCGATCGATTACCATTGGACGTCCGCGCGATAAGCTACAGCCACGTCACGTATTCATTATTATTATTATTATTATTATTATTATTATTATATAAATACAGTAGCAGGCGCGTATACATCATCTTGTATACACGAGTGCGACGGAAATCCTTTTAAAAGGTGTCGCGAGTCCGGAACGAGGCGGCCGTGGTGGTCGTAACTCGCGATTGCGCGGCGGTCGGCGTGCGGGAAGGAAGCCCGTTTTTGTGATAATTATTATGAAAGGGTTACCCCCTAAGTGCTTTCATTAGCGAGCTTTTTCGATCCTAAACCGGAGGCGATTTTGGAATTCATTAAGTCAACCTAATAATATAACCGTCATCGGACGGAGATTAATTAACGCTCGCCGTCTCGTCGCATACCTTCAGTACTCTGATGCTGCAAGCGGCAAAGCTGGTGGTATGTGTGGGCGGTAGTGGTGGCGACCCCTTTTTATATACACACAATATATTTTTCATCCACTGGTAAGGACGACGTACCAATACAAGCTACACATAAACGACTCTATAAAGCACCAAATTTATGAAATTTTTGATTTCATAAAACAAAAAAATAATACTGATATACCTATAACGTATTGTTTACATATATTTTGTTCTCTATAGTAATATGATTATATAGTTATTACACGTAGGTATACGGAAATATAAATATTACAGAAAAAAATCATTCTAGTAAAATATTAAGTAAATGGGCGTGTGAAAATAATTTCTCGTGGTAAAGTACCAATCTCGCGGTTCATTTATGAAATAAAATTGTGTATAATAAATGTTATACACGTAGGTAAATTGCATATAACTATTATATTATGTATTTTTATCCTGAATGTAATATACATCACGTCAGTACGTCACAATAATATACTTTAACCTATGTATAATCAATAACCATTAGTTCAACTCAAATCTCTAAGAAACCTAACTATCAGTTTCTAATTTTTTTTTTTTTTTTTATTATTATTAACTTGTTAAAAGAGAAACTAACAGCTTTCAAATTTAAAAAAATATATATTATTAAAATTAATATTATCATTTTTAATATTAATTTAAAAACATTATATTTAATCCCAGTATGTAAAACATGTTAATGATTAGAAGTATAGGAATTATAATTACCATTGATAAGTATCATTTAAAAATATTACAAATCATATAGAGTCCTATTTACAATTATAACTTATAACATAAAATACTATTTTTGTGGATTTATTTACCGTGTACCTATTATTTCTATTGTATTTTTTTTTACCATGTATCATTTTCTCATAACTTTTTACCTCGTTTTATTTTTTTTAGATTTAACAATCATGTATAAATATACATATAATACATAGTAAATAGGTATATAAGTACATAATTATAAACAACAATGAGCTGCAAATTTCAGTATTTTGTTTTAACTTTTGAGCAGAAGATAATATAATATTAATGTGTCAAACATTTATTAAATAAACGTTTTATTTTTATTTTGAACAAAACGTATTGTGTGTGCGTGTATGTGTGAGTATGTATATACAATATGATGGTATAAAAAAACCACTTGTATACTCGTATAGAGTAATTTACCATTTCATATTTAATAACAGACCTAATTTATTTTTTTTTCATTTTCTATAAACTATTGACCAATATTCTCTAACCTCAATTTTGGCGGTATTACATTTTTGACCTTTTATGTTGAGTTTAAAAAAGCCTCACGTTGTGTGAGGTCGTTATATATATACACACACACGGCTGATGCAGGTATTGCGGTCCATAGTTCTATACCCAATGTCCAGAATATACCCACTAACGAGACACGCCTTTCGTGTATATGTGTCGGCTTCTATAAGGCAAAATACTTCCTTTAGCACGATTAGCGATTAGCGAACATAATATTGTTTGCGCCTTTATTATATTGATCAGAAACGGAAAAAAAATAAATCGAGATCATCGATTCACGCGGTCTGTTTGTTCGTGCACGCTGGCGCCTCTACCTTTTAATTTGTGTATACCTACACATATATTAATTTACTACCGACTTCTAACGGCTGCATTGAAAAGAAAAAAAACCATTTGTTCCGGTTTATATGTTATTATATCCATATGGTTTTATTTTTTGGTAATCTGTTATTAGGATTAAACGCACATACCAGTATTGTGTTTGATTACATAGTCCTTATTTTTTAACAAAAGCAAATATAAAGCAAAGTTAAAAAAATATCCATCAATAGATACCTTTTTTAATCATATGAAGAGCTCATAAAAAATCTAAAGGTACCATAAAAAAAATAATAACTGTGTAAGAAAAATACAGATCGAGTGTCTATTAACTTACAGTATTCCGTGATTCTAATAATATAATTTCGCAAAACACAATAGTAAACAACAAATAATATATTATACGTATAACCTTGCACAATATACTTAATATTGTTACCACTGTATTAGCGTCAACTAATATTTGTATAATAACACATTATTTCATTATTATTATTTTTATCAATATATTATAATTTATAAAATATTAGATATTAGCAAGTAAAGATATATTAGCTATAATATAGATGAACTGTAGATGAACAATAGAATAAATTATAACAATTATACCTTACTTAATTATTTTAAAACATTTTTTTTTTTTTTTTTTTGTACTGAAATATTACAACTTTAAATTTTGATTAAAAGAAGTACACCTATTTATTATCAATTTAACACTATTGGATTAATTCATAAATTAATATAACTAAAAAAAAGCACGTGTGTTAGGTACAAATAAAATCAAGGTAGGTACCTATGCTATATAAATAATGTTTTTTATATTTCCTGGCTGATATTAAGTAGAGAATATAGAAGTTATCTAATACCTCTATATTATAATAATAAATTAAATACTTTTCGATGTGTAACATAATGTAATTGTAGTATTTGATTGCACACGAACACGTTTTAGGTGTTAAGGCTCGCTAGTGGTTTTCTCATAATAGGGCTCACACTCAAGTATTATGATGTATAGCGGTATTTAATGTTGATTCAATTGATTAATGTAAAATATTAAGCGTATATTATAGGCACTCTGAAATGCGTTTTTAATTTATTTTATTTTTATTGTCCATCAGGTTATTATTAATGTAATAACGTTAAAATATATTATATTATCGTCTATCGCGTGTAAACAATATAACATACTATATAGTATATACTATAACGAGGAGTTCGAATTAAGGTTAACAAAACCAACTATGCACCTATCCGTCTGGTCTATTGTGAAGAACGAACGACATTTGGTTAATGTAATAATATATATATAAGGTAGATACGTGTGTGCATGTGTATGTTTATAGAACTAATTGATTAGTGAGTGCGAGACGAACGCGTATATTATGTACGCTGTAATACCTACCTATATTATGTATTATACGCAATATTACACCTATATAAGTATAACTGCTCGTCGGGAGACGCTATTACAATAATATACGCACATGAATTCGGAAGAGCGCGAGGGGGAGAAAAAACAATCATGCATTCAACACGCTTCCGATGAACCAATATACGATCCGTAAATCATGTTAAACCGTTATAGGTCGGGGTGTATATCGTATATCGTACATAATATACTATAGGCAATCTTATAGTGTACATAATATTATATAATATTTTCATGAGTGTATAGTTCCATAGCAAACCATTCGACAACGTCTTATGTACATCATAATACACGCTGCGCGATGCATGTGCGTGTGCGTATATATATAGTAACCAATATTGACCGCAGAAAACCGCAACGCATCGGCCCCATACGTATATGTATATTCTTTAAATATCTGATTACAGCTTCTTTATTGTATCGGTCGTGATTTCATCTCTTTTTTTTTTTTACGAGACAAATAATAAAAATAATAAAATACATATTTCCACGCGGTGACGGGCGAACAGAACCGCTGACCGCACAGGCGTATACGTCTATGATTGATACTGCGCTATATTAAAAAATAATACACACGTGAGGCGTATACAGTACGCCCGTACACGTACATCGGCATAATGGTGATTCATACACAGTCACATAATATAATATAACATACGATTCGTGTACATCGGATAAGTATATAAGTAACATGTGAACGATGTAGTTATAGATGATATATTAACGCGCCGACCAATTGAACGTAAACCATACTGTATACAAGGTATAATGTAATATACATAATGTTATGTTATTAATACATTCAGCATTGTAGTCTTGCAGGTCCGGTGCGAGTAATGTACCGACGACAAAGAAACCGGATAGCCGCCACCGATTGCGGTGATCGTATCGTGTGTATATAATTCCGGTGAACGAGCTGCAGCGGCTACCCCTGATACGATATAATCTTTGAATAATGCTCTTGTTTAAAGTAGTGTACACAAGTGGTGCGCAACCTTAGGAGTTGCAGTGTTATTAAAAGAGAATTGCCGAAAATTTAATATCAAATGAAAAAGTAGTGACGTAAATAATTGTTCTCGTGCCGACAATTGACTGCTTGCAATTGTAATGTTCGCAATTGGTGTTTTATATTAAATTAAAAATATAGAAAATTGCGTAATATTAAGTATCCCACAGTCACCGCCTCATCGAAAAAAATATATTTGGAGGTCGTAGAGGCGCACCACTAGTTGTCTATGTGAATACACAATCACTACATTTTAAATTTATTTAAACATAATATTTTGTAAATGGATACTAATGTAATAAATCATATCGGCATTAAGACCAACTGCGAGGTACCCGTAGGCTGTGAACAATCTGGTAACTATATTTTATTAACCATTCGTTAAAATATATTAATTTTTTTAATTAGATATAATATCTAGTTTGTGTTGATAAATTTATTGCACAAAAATTTTTCATTTTTTAATAAGCATACAAAAATTTATTATCATTTAATTTAAATAAAATAACCCAAAATTTATTTCATCTTAAATATGTAGGTAAGTACAAAATGTTTAACTATTTACCCTGTCATATTGTATGTGATCCTATTAAAGTAAACAATTTCAATTAAACAACATATGGATGAAATTAGTACCTAGTATAAAAGCTTATATTTGATCAATAATAAAAATAAAAGACAAAAAAAATATGTAAATGAAAAAAAAACCATCATAGATGGTACTAAGGTTACCATCTGCAATGGTTTATTATAGAGCTCAATGCGTATGTGTCCATTGATCATTCGGACATGAATCTTAAATAATAAAAACGTTTATAGTAGGTATATCATCTATTTGATATTGTATACACATTAAATAGTTGTATTTTATTATAATATTGTATCACAATGATCCTATGTTGACTATATTTCTCAATTCCGACGAAACCATAATAAACACGGGTGGGTGCAAAACGTGGATTGAAATTAATTGAAATTGCATTTATGTAGCATACACGCATATTGCACGCGTGTCCTGGCAGTAATTAGAGAACAGCACGACAATGGCATGGATGTAATTTAATATATAATGCAATAATATACCATATACCGTGCACGCGGTGATACGATTACTCGTATATATATATATATTTCGTTGTACAAAAAACAATATTTGGAAAAACGACGTTGTCGGTTTTCAACCGTCCGTCGTATATTATACTCGTACTGTAGAATGCAGTCAGTGCACGTCTAATACACACGAAAACAATTTCGTAGAATTAATTTCGGTTGAAGAATAATGATAATAATTACGGCGGTGTATACTATATCACTTATATACTGCATTCGTGGATGAAATTTTGTATACATATATATTTGTGTGTGTAACTACGACCTATTTGGCACGTTTCTCTAATGAAAGAAAACGCGTAACGCAATGATCTCTTATCACGGTGGGACCTACACTTCACTATTATAATTTCATATTAAACATTATATATACATACATCAGCATTGGTCCTGTTTACGTGATAAGCTCACTTTCGAGATTAAATTTTGTTAGCTGCAAAAAGGGATTACGTAAACCTATAATATATTCATGCAATTCTTACGGTATACATCACAATATATTATTTTCTGTTGAACACGATAACACCCGGAAATTGCAATCCATTGTCAAGTGCTAACACAAAATGAAATAACACACACTTGTAATGTACACACACACACACACACATATATACGCGTGTAGATGTATATATTATTGTAGTATAACATTATACCTAAACATTATATAGGTACAAGACGTTCAACACTTAAACACATTTGTCTGTAGTATAAGTACATAGTTCGTATAGTATACCACACATCTATTATAGGTGTATATAATGTACTTATAAATATATTACATTATATATATATGTGTGTGTGTGTGTGTGTGTGTGTGTGTGTGTGTGTGTGTGTGTTAAGTATAGTTCTCTAGAAGAAAGGAGAGGATAATGGAGTTTTCACAAACAATCACTTTCTCTAAAAACTTTTATCAAAACTTATTTCTACTGAATTCCGATTGTACTATATATTTTTTTCTTTCAACTGCACTCTTCTACTGCGAAAGTCTCGAAACAGGAAACGTCTGAAACAATATACTCGTCGTGTCGAATAAATATAACACTTTGACTACGCGTATATACCGTATATTATATATAATATTATGTTGAATGGCATTTATGTATTGTACATAATCTATATGAATTAGAATTGAACGGAGACTACAATCGGTCGGGTCGTAGTCGTCGTTGTGCCCCATACACAAAACGATTCTTTTCGGACATTGGCCGTTTTGTTCTTTGTGGACATCTATAATATAATAAATGCTCACGTTATTAATACGAAATACCCTTTTTCGCGAGGCGCGTGCATAGCCGATAAACGCACGACAAAAGGATGATATTCGACTCGGATGGGCCTTAACAACATTTTGGAAACGAGAACCGGAAGACGGCGTCGTTCAGTACTGACTCCGCGAACGGAAGGAGGGGCATAAGCAATGAGCTGAATCCGGAAGTTTTAAAAGTCCACCGATACCCAACCACCAACCACCCCATCTGTGAAGGCCTTAACAGAAGCGTGGAGGCCACACATTACAATATAAATATAAATTTTATAAACGCCGAGAATAAGAGAAGCACGCTTGTGTTCATATTTTATATACGTGAGTTTGAATGCGTGTATGTGCGTGTGTGTGGTGTATAACGAATCCCTTTTATCTGATGGGGTTACGATTACCATCGACGACTACGACTATTGCGACGACGACGTGCCTATTTATATTTTATATGATACGAGTATGTGACACACGAATTTAGCATCATTTATTGTTATTTATGCGACACACACCAGCTGAACGTTACCGAATCGAATGCGCACGATATAATATGTATAATATATTATAATAACATCTACCACGAGAGTGCAACGCATAGCTTCCTCTCAAATATTAAATAGCTACGTTGACGACTGTCGTGCACTTGTGTGTGTTTGTTATGGATGCACAAGCTGCTTTGAAGTCCATATTTACACAGTTAAAACATAAATTATGAATATCTGTTATATAATATATAATATATATATATACACACACAGAGTGCATGTATATAGGTCTAGACTACGATGCCAATAATATCATTAGGTAGCATATGTATAATAAGTGTGTACTGCACTATACTGTCGACTGCAGCCTGTGCACATTATGGACGATGCACAAAAATAAATATTCTAAATACCTGTAATCGTTCCAATATCACCATCATGACCATTCAGTTTTTTTTTTTTTAACGCATATTTTAATAACGCTGTGGCTAACAATGTTATAATTACATTATTTATTGATAATTATTATAATCATACAAACACAAAATATATTTATCTGTGATCGTTCAGCAGTATTTACATACCACTATATTATATGCCATTGTGTCACACAAAATATGTATTCTTGTGTGTAATATTTTATATTTAGAAATGAATCAACAAAGCTTTATAAATGTTAACTATATCTGGTAATTTAACACGAATTCACAGCATATCACTAAACATAAAAACATTATTTTTAAATCATAATAGCATACAGAGTACTACATACATTTTAAATATTATATTATTAAGATAGAAAGGATATATAAACTATATTGTATACAACTTTATTTCCTTCGTTATATTGTCAATAACGACAATTTAATATTTGATTTTATATCAACGAAAATACTTAAACGATTACTTATGCCTTATGACACGGCAATCAGACTTAAATTTTCTACTGTAAACTATGTATATAGTATAATAGAGTAATAACAAATACTTTTATTTAAAATCATAGTCTATATTAATAAACGATGCAGTTAGACAAGTAAAGTTATCGAGAAAAAAAATAAAAAAACTATTTAATATAAAAATATGATTCAATAATAATAATCAATAAGTAACCTACCTATTTCCATATTTTTTTATTTATTGATATAATATCTAATCCAAATAATAATATTTCAAGATAATAAATAGTAACATTAAATTTCATTGGAGTACGTATTTTCATTTAAAATCTACATTTTTTTTTTTTTTTTATGAGAAAAATAATATCTTAAATATTTTTATAGCTAAGATACTTTTTTAAAACAAAATAATTGCGATCTAATTAAATAAATCTGTAAGCTATCTGTTTGTTTAATTGTTCATAATTATTTAACATAGTAATGGTCTATGGCGTTTATGCTATTGCGTTATACATACCATATAATTATCTAGGATTAAAAGTTTACATTTGGCTGAATGAAATATGATGGGAAGAATAACTCATACAAGTATATAACTATATTAACTAAATTGATATAATATGTGAACTGGCTATGATGACTAAGCATTAATAAAAATTATTGTTTTATATTATTTCTTAGTAATTTTTTCCATTAACTTATAAATGTAGGAAATTATATGAAAAAACTAAAATCATGATCAATAGCGAATGCACTTTAAGCAATGTTATGATAAAAGGATAAATTATTTTATACAACTAAAATAATAATATCACTCAAATTTAATTTGGTAAACTACATAATTATCATTATTATCATTACCAGAAAAATAAATCAATTAAAAAAATTGTACTCGATTGATTTTCATCTATTGATGTGGGTACTTTTTTTCGTGTAATTAATTTGAAAAATATTAAATCGTTATTGGATAACTTATTTATCAATAATAATATATCATATAAATAATATTATTACAACGTGTTTAAATAGTTAAATGTTTCTATCCACTAATACCAATAGTATGTAGGAGGTATATTGCATAAACGTGACATCGGAACTGTATACTGTATACACACATGAATAATATTATCGTTGCATGGTATAACATGAGTGTGTGTGTGTGGGGTGTATACGCGCAGACACAAAAGAGACGCTTTTAGGCGATTCGCCGTGGTTCGGCGCAAAAACCCATATAACGGGCACGCACGCCGAAGCCAATAATAATCTCTCATCATCATAGTGTATGTGTGTATATTATACATTTCGTATAATACGATCGCAGCCACCCCGGACGGCGGCGCGGGGGTTGATCGCGCGTGCGCTCTCGCGTTTGTATTCCATCCGCTATCGGAAAGTGAAAATTAGTCACGGTAACAATGACCACCCTTTTCTTCAGCCAACACGGGTCATTAATTTCTATGGGACACTGAAAACGCTTTAAATGCTCCTAATTTGATACGATATAGTTTTCGCATGCATTACCCCGCGAGACCACCGCCACCACCGACGCCGCAAAAGAGTACATTGTTCGCGAATATAATATATAATAATATAATCCCACGACTTCTATATACACGATATGGCTTAATAGCTATATTCATGTATAAGTGTACACACTATACACATGGGTATTAATATTATGTGTGTGTGTGTGTGTGGGGTGACCCGAGAATCGACGTCTGCGATGTATGTGCGCGTTACGTGCGTTTTTACAGGCCATCGTGACGTATATTGTGTAAACTTTTTCAAAGCATACCAGAGACCACTCTATAATACTACTAATAATATTCGTAAGAATTCATACGCTCTGACACCGTTGTGGATATATCGTATAAGAATATTGTACGAATTCAAATGTTTTTTACGATTAGCGTTATCATCGCTATAGGATTCATTGAAATGCATCACATTCCTATAGTGAGTCCTGCTTTTAAAGGACATTATAATTTATTGAGCGATAAATTTATGAGAAAGTTTCTGTTCCAAGTTATTCATTATTCTAAACATTTCATTCAAAAACTTGTACATTTTTAAATACATATATTAAAAAAATTAAATCGACTCTAAAATATAATATAACGAACTGGACAGTCACGCAGTTCACGAGAAAAGAACAATTAAGTACCTAGATGAGTTCATATGAAAAAATGTAATTTATCTATATCAAATTTAACTTAAATTTACTATTTAGTATCTTTATTCTGTATTTGATTTTTTTTAAGCGAATGGCATTTAAACACACCATCTTATAGAAAAATTAGTTTTCGCCAAAATAGACCCAGTATCTAAGTATAGTCATTTATAGTTATTCGATTTTTTTAAGTTGTTTACAACCCTAGCTCTTATCAATGTTATATATATTGGGCGTCGTATCAAAAATACCTGACAATTTTACAATAAATATTTGATCTAGTAAAATTATATGAAGTATTAAGGTAAAAATTTGATTTTAATATTTATTTGGGTTTCATGATTTCTTTTAAACAACTACTATAAAATATGTATTACGATTAATTCCTTACGATAATACCACTTATGAATTAATAAATCCTGTAACACAATATAAAACTATAATTTTAAATACAATCACTCAAGACCCACTAATTCAGTTTGTCGGAAACACCTAAGGGAATAGACTAATTTGAAATAATGGAACAATAGAAACTTTTATCGCCCCTCAATACTATAAAACAAATTAGCAAATCCTCTCTTGCAGGGGTTGTATAATGTTTTGTATAACATGTGTATTTATTTCACTAAAAGCGTTTGATATTATCTGGCATACTAAAATTTGATACTTCTGCACTGTAAACAGACCTATTTTCATCAATTTTAATACGAACAATAATATTATAACTTAAAGACATCGCATTATATTATTGATCATCGAAATGTTTTTTATGGGGATTCTTATACATTAGTTGTAAAAATATAACAAAAACAAATTTTAAAGCATGGTAAAATATTCAAATAAAAACACTTATTCAATGTCAATTAAATATTTCAATATCTCCTAAAAAAAACAATAAAGTAGGTAACCAACCGCTATGCTTATCGTACAGTTGATATTGAGTGTACCTTGTTTTTGAAGAAGTCACTGTAATGTATGGTTTAAATTTTAATTCTATAATTAAACATTGCATACAAAAATAATTCTAAACGAAGACAACCTATCAGTCTAATTCAGTATATTTTATGATATATATATATATATTTTATTGATCCTATTTAAGCCCGGCAACTATAAGGCCATTAGCTGTACATTAGAACAGTAGATTTTTTGTGTAAGGTTTGTTTATAGGGTTTGGTTAGTAGGGTTGAAACATATGTGTGTGCCATGGATTCATCACTAAAAACTTGGGTGGTCACCCATCTGAGAGTTAGGATCACCGGCCGATGCTTGACCTCAAAACACATTAGTAACTGAGGCCAACCACCGCGCTACACCAGGCCACTTAATATATTTATATTACTATTATATTGTAATTTATTTAACTATTACATATATATATATATATTATGGTAAAAATAATAGTAGTAACCCATAGTCTAAAAAAATATTACATAAATCATAAATGCTAAAACGTGTGGGCGTTTATTACTATCTGAAGACATTTGAATAGTCAAACAATAATAAATTCATTCAAAAATGCATTTTATTATGATAATAGTGGAATAGTTATTTTTGCAGTTATTCTTCATAGTTACGATATATTACAAAAATATGTAATCATAACTTAAAATTTTTAAAGCTTGTATTTATCAGGTAATAAAAGAATTCATTGGGATCGATATATTCTAAGGTCTAAAAATTAAAAATATTATGATATTTATACTGCGTTTAATTTATTAATGATATAAAGTCTATTTCTAGCTATATAATAACAAATATACATACCAGTGATTCTGTACATTGAAACGATATCAGCGATCTTTAAATTTGCACACAGTTAAACTCTGTACGGAACTTTTTATTGTTAGTATTGTAGTCTTAAACAATGCATCATCGACGTTTTAATTTTAGTTTTATAGTTTGTGTCGTTTGTGATAAGCATCATAATAACTAACTATAAAATTATAACACGCGTTGTTCGTCACATTTTGAGTTCTGAATCGTGGACGATACGGTTGTTTTGATTGGATTAAAAATAATAATGTACAATATAATATATAATATTAATGTTCGGAATTCGAAATGACCAAGTGCTATCATCACCGTAATTTATATTCATATAATATATACATACGCGTAATTCGGGGGGCTATGCACAATACACCTCGGCTTTTCGGCTCATGTTTTTAACACGCGTTATATACATCTACTACGCGTATATTATACTTTATACATTTATTATACGACGTGGGGCAATATTAGATTTAAACAAACTCGGCTCGCGGGTTTATTACGTATTCATAAAGTGTTTTTAGCACCAGTGCCCGCCCGCCCACTTGACGGCCCATAATATTACATTATATACTATGCGCAATATGCGCATACACCTCTACACTGGCAACGAGTGATGCCATCTCCGACGCCGAGCGGAAGGGACATGCGAGCATAATTTGACTCGACAGTCGACACGTATATAATAATTGGATCAGGTTGGAGAGTATATTACGCCCTGGCTAAATAAAATAGTTTTAATCTTTTTATAGGTAGTTTAAGTACACAACGACAAAATTATGACTCGAGTTTGGAGACGAATGGCATTCTCTCTCTACTTCTATTTCTCTTTCGCACATCCATTTGACATAATATGTTGTATATACTCATGCAGCGCGTCATTCTATTCATTTAATTATTGTACGATTGTAGATTTGTAAAGTAGATCTTCCAAAGAAAACAACCAAACTAATCGAGATGATGAAAATTGTATGTTACTGAACGACAGACAATATATGCTAACAATACTACGTTTGTTATTATTTTCTTTTAATAATATATATTACTAATTTTAAATAATTATGCAATACACTCAATACAGTGCTGTAAACATAATTTTACAGGTATTTTTCTGAAGAGGCAACTTAGGATCATTCATATAAGATCGTGAGCATATCTTCTATAAAATTGTTGTCTTTTGTAACAACTTTGTTCATATAAATTACAATTTTAATACATGGTTATATGTCTTACGCGTGTATACTAGCTACATACCTAATATATTCACAGAATACAGATGGTATTTTTAAATTTTACAAACATTTTAGTGAGATCTTAAAGCTATATTTTTGCTGTAGAAAATAAATGTGTCGCAAACAGTTGAATGCTACGCATTTAATTTATATGTGCACACGTTTTATTTGAAGTAGTTAACTGAACTGCAAAAATAAAGAAGTTACTGCGTAATATTTACGTGTACAATATTAGGACAACACTAGGCATTTACCATGTTATATACGAATAACATGATAAATGAAATAAAACATGAAATATAAGATTTATTTATAGCACAGCATACATAACGAATATATATCCAAAATATAATACTTAGCTCAATAACCGCTGCCGTCGATGACTTGAAAGGCGAGAGGAAAAAATCTTGGGTGTACGTAATATACAATATGTATTACGACGACACCATGCGGTAGGGAAGAAAAGGTCGTCCCCCTTTCAACAGGCTATCCCGAGATGAATTATTCAAATTCGAACTGACACCGGAAACGATTTTAGAAATCATCGACCCGCGGACGAAATTGGTTTTATCCGATTCCGATGTATTATATTTTATTCCGTCCTCGTATACACGGTATATATTATTGTATCTATCGTATTTTATATAAGTATATATATAGCGTACGTACATGGTGTGATGTAAACATAATAATACAGTTTCACAGGGAACAGTATGTGACGTGTGTACTCTGTACATATAGTGCTGATACGCTGCAAGACCGTTCTATACATTTATAGAGTGATTCGTATTTTTAGTTTTTTATACTTAAAGACTTCCTCGGGTCATCTAAATTCAAAGTCAAAATACCTTCAAAATTTTGCTTATAAATTCTGTAGATATTTCCTAAGCCAGTAATAGGTAATTGATATTACGATATAATGGTACTATATTATTATTATTTGGTACAAATTAAACTGTTCTATTTCACTAAATAATATAAAGGTAATATATTCAAAATTCAAAGTTATAAGATAGAACAAGATCAAATTGTGTTATAACGATGTTGTTGTTTATTTAAAATTCGTATGATTTTCAGTCCAGTGTTCAATTATTATAATATCAAAACGATAATTTTAACGCCGTTTGTTCCTTTAAATTATGTGATTTTTGAAAAATCATTTGAAGAAAGTAGTGCTTAAAACATTTTTTAGATGATACTATTTTTTGATGTTTGTAATGCTAATGTAGGTATGTAAATATTTTATAATTCTCTGGATAATCGATTCTCAGATAGGTATGTATCAGTCATTACGATAAAAAAAAAAAAAAAAATGCTGGATTATCTTATAGATATTAATTTTATGAACGGTTATTACAGCATTCTAATATATATAATTGTAATACTTCAAAAATCAAATACTTTAGGAGATATTCAATCATAGTGAAATAAAAACCTAGGTAACCAATTATTTGAAATATTGACGTTAAACTAGAACATTTTATGAAACGTTATATTCGTTTTTACATGTCATTAAAACGGGTTTTAAAAAATAATGACTTATCACTAATCATGGGAAACAATCATTAGAATATCTCAGTTTAAATTTATAATTAAATTCATGTCATATATATTCATATAGATAATATAATGATATATATTTATGTATGCCCATTAGCTATAGAAGTTTAATCTAATATTATTTTTTCAGTTATCATTTCTATAATTAAATATCAGTAGGTTGTTAAACTTCGGTAGAATGTATTACTATTATCTTTTATTGGCGACTATTATAATTTAGGTACTTGTATTAGTTTATGTATTGCAAATTATGAATTCTCATGGTCAAACAATTCTCTCGGATTATTCCCCTAAAAATATTCATGTTTTCGTTAACACTGTTTAATTTGATTAGTTTATGATAAATTATACTTTTTTTATAAAATAATAAAAATAATAATTCCAAATAATATGTTTAAAAATGTATAAATCACAATAAGGTATATTTTCTAATTTCTATTAATTTTTATTTCACATATTATTTTCGAACGCTTTTGACATTGGTACCATACTACTGTCCACCACAATCTTATAGAAACTATAACTATTAAGTATTCAAAAACTTTGTTAGTAAGCCATTGGACATATGCTTCGTGCTGATTAATAATTTATTTCAAATATTTTCGATTCCATTTAAATTTTACAAGTTTTTGATAATCAGGCCGCAAATAATTGAGAGGGATATATCCACTTACCCGCATTATTATTTTTCAATATTTAAAATGTATATATTATATATCATTTATAATAATGTATCAAACTCATCATTCCCTCCGTTCCAATACAAATAATTATTTAAATGCTTCTATAGCTAATTAAATTTTCATACTATTTTGTCGATATATCGACATCGAGCTATTATTAAAACTCATTAAACTTACACATCAAAAATAAATAAAATTTAGGTAAATATAAAAGATGTATTTATTTTATATTATACTATTATAAGCGTATCTACCGTTAATATTTAATTTAGTAAACATTTTATAGTGCCTTCTTTTTGTATATTGTATATTAAATACATACATAGTACATCGAATAAACATTCAAAGCAGACCAATTGATCAAAAGCAATTGTGTTCGCGTCAGCCTTTCACATAATCGTGCAATATACCTGTTATTGTTATTATTATTTTATGCGATAGGTGTGATATTAACTCATAACCACACACAACAGTGCATTGTCTGTGTGGCAATCATGATAAAATAATGTAATTATACCCCAAAGTGCACGTGACGGTTTATTTAATACGAACTGCATGGGGCGCGATACAAAATCCTCGTTAAACAGAACACGCTAACGGGTCGTTGTGCAAATATCTTTTACTTGCCGAGTGTCATTACAATCTGTTCATAACGAGGTAGCCCCTCCTTACATTTTAATTAGTAATCACACCATAATAACATATTCACTCGAAATGTATTTAAGTAATTTAAACTTTACTGCGATTTCACTTTAATTAATAATTACTAAGTTTTCGTTTGATACTATTAATAATAAATGTATATACAATATATATTATGAGATAAATATATCGTGTACAATTTCAATTCACTTCGTTACAAGTCATAGAATATTTAATAACTAAAGTAATGATAAAAAAAATGAAAAATAAATGTTTTTTCATAGAAAAAAAATTATGCTAGGTGTTCGGAGATCACAAAATAAAAAAATCTACATTAAATACGTTTTTGATTCAGATTAATAGCATTATGAAAATTCAGTTACGTCGTCATATGCATGACAGTTCACGTCAACAATACATTACACGCATGTTATATTATATTATAAATAAATTTAATAATATTACTTTATTCAGAACAGTGAAAACACACTTCTTGCGCGACTATAAGCGCTATACCGAGTTCAAAATTCTGGATGGATTGTAAACTTGTAACTCGAAAAAATCTAGGTACTTCACGTTGAAAATATAATATTATAATATAGTGTGCATTACTTCCACATGACTAGAACGGATATTCGAAAAACAGGAGGGGGGGAGGGGTTCCGACCTAGTTACGCACATGTATTTTAACAATGCATATAAGAGCGCACAAAATACATTATGATATTATGTATTATGCATTCGTGTGAAATTCATAAATAAAATCATTGATTTTGTTACAAAAACGTACTTGTATCCGGCAATCAGTCTACTGTAGACAATCACCAAAGTCCGTTCTAAAACGCCGAAGACGGTTTTTTTGCGATTCATTATTACCACGTTATATAGATAATAATATTAAATTTATGAGTATATACACGACAATGCAGCAGTTGATGTTATTTATGTCTCGTATAATAATGTTACGCGCGTACGAAGTATCATAATATATAATCACGCATACGTCATATTAATACAATATTATAATAATATACGGTCATAAATCGGTGTACGGGATATGGGGAAAATATCGTCATACGCTCTCTGGAGCGTAAAACAACTATCGGGCTCACTGCAGCGGCATGTACATACATACACATCGTCATATGTACCGTATAGAAGCGCGATGACGTTCAAAGGTTTTTCGAGGAATGTGTGCGCGTGCCCCGACTTTTGCGTGCGGTGTACATGTCGAGTACACGCCCGAGTGGTAAAGTTATATATTTGTATTGTATATAATATATATATATATGCCACCTATTGAGCGTGTATTCGAATAATACGTGTGTGTGTACGTGTATGGGTGTAGTCGTCAACGGGCTGTTGATTTATTTGCACAATTTATTTTGCGGGGCGATACACCCAAGAACAATAAAAAGACGGAAGAACGTCGAAAATCTCGGTTATCCTATGAATTATATAGACCGGGCCGTACATACTATATATATAAATGCGTGTGTGTGCGCGCGTACGCGTAAAGGGGATGATGACACCCTTTTTACCGTCGCATCGTAGTGAATGTGGTGGGTAGATGATTCCACAACGCTGCAGCTTGTATACTGAGAGTAATGTGTACGTGTGCGTGTGTAGACAATATTTATATAATATAATAGTAACTGCACGTGTGTGTGTGTACGTATCTCGTAAAAGATTTAAGCTACTTAGCGTTATAGACGGTTAAGTGGTATCGGTCTGACGCCCCCGCGGCGAGAGCCAAAGCTCTTTTTCTTCAGTTTTTCGCTACTGTCACAGTGCCTAGCCGGTCCGTGCTCAGCTCTATATACCGCCATTATATTATATATAAATCCCACGCGAGGGGAAGAGGCGTTAAACCTCCGGCAATATTGTTTTCCACCGCACGCGCGTCTTTCCGGCACTCTGATACCGCAATTGTGTGTTCCGAATTTATACCACACTATACTTAAAATATATACATTTAAATGTGTATTTGTACGTAGTGGGTATACAGAGCGATTATTTATACATTTTTATAAATATAAATATAAACTAAAATAGTAAAATGTAAAAAACAAAGTATGAAAACTATAATTCTTATAAATGTAGTTTTTCTCCAACGACGCTTTTTTTTTTTAAATGTGGATAGGTATATATTTTTAATCTTATGAAAAAGCACGGCGCTGCTCATATTTCGAACGTCTTATTATGTCTACCGGGTTCTTTAAAAGTGGTTAAATTATGACAAATAACTAGTGAAAAGGATTTGTATAAATCTTCATTGAAAGCATTTGTTTTTTTCGTGTATTATATTAATCTTAAAATGTATGTGTATTGGTTCATATCATAAAAAAGAACATTAATTTATTAATATTCAAAGTTTTGAAAAGTTTGAATTTTATTTAAATTTTACTGTTTCATATTACCACATAACTGAAGTCTGTATGTTTAAATTTATGTAAAACATGGAGAAATGTACTGAAATTTTTTAGTTTTAATGTGATATTTTCGTGTAAATCTTTAATTTAGTGTAAATCCAACATATTTAAGTATAAAAGAATAATGAATTTAGATAATTAATTAGAATTAAGATTAGACTAACATGGGGTATAATCGTATAGACGGTATAGTCAATTGGTCGTGGTAAAATTGGTTGTCTGAAATTGGTCGTTTAGAAAAGAAAATCAGTATATAAGTATATAATTAATATATATATATATATATATATATATATATATTAGTTATAAAAAATAATATGTGTAAAAAGTGATATAAGTTATCCCTGATATATATTCATCAATTAATGTTCTATTATTAAATGTTTTACATATTGTATTTATCCTCTTAGCGGTGTCATTATATTTCTTCCGTTTTCTAGGGAATCATGCTCCGGTACAATATTAGACCATTTTTAAACAGTTTAACGTTTAACCTATTAGTTTAAATTTGTACACGTTGTTATTCAACTTATTATCGCAAAATGTATAATAATTATTATTGTTGATTTCTATCCATATGGCTATATATAACGTTCTTAAACCAATATTCATGTTTTGCAACGAAAATATACTTCGACAAATTTATTAAACGATCAATTTACCAAACGACCAATTGACTTAAACTCGACTAACATTATAGCATTGTGTAATATTAATATTTATTTTAAGGTTAAATAAATAAATTACTTTTAATAAACTTTAAAATGCTATTTTGTAAACCGAATTTCAACACTAGTTTTGAAGCAATGAACAGATCAGCATTAATAAAGAATATTACATTGTTATCAGAATAATCAAACACTGTTATATTAGTAATTAGTAGCTTAATAAAAATTGGTTAATCAGAAATAAAAATGCTTCTTTGAGAAATATATAATATTTGACAATTTAATAGGTACTTAATAAATTCTAATAGTTTATATTATCACAAAAAAATGTTATTTTTAATTGTTTTTATTATTTTTTAACAATAACTCATATATTAGGATATGGTTATGAAAAAGTCAGAATAATAAAAAAATTTGATTTTTATTAAAAATTTGAAAAACTACTCTATATTCAGAACCAGTAATATTTAATATTCTGTAGGATATTACGTTGTAGATTAATAGTTAAAACTGAATTTACTTATTATAAATTATAATAAATAAAAATGAAATTTTCTTTTAAAAAGCTCAAAACATCACAAAGATAATAAATATTTTGTAACACATGAATCATCCTGTAGGTTATATTCGTAATAATATAAACGTTAAAAGTAATACATCAGCTGAAAACACATGTACACTCACGATATTTTTCTCTATAGTCTATGTTATATATTTTTGCAAGTCCATTTTTAATTATATTATTATTTATTATATTTATTGTGTGTGGTTTGAAAATTTATTTATTCACATCTACATGGGAATTTTTCAGAAAAGCTTTTACGCGTTTTTTTAATGGTTATACAAATTGTATACGATACAATAATACATATTATGTATTATGTATTTATAAGTATGTTATAATGGTATTATTGAAGTGTACACAAAATATCATCTATAGAACTTTTTAATTATACTTCAACTATTAATTATCTTAGATTGTTTATATTGTAAATTATAGTATATATTTTACTTTGACGAATTTTTATTAATTTTCAAGAATAAAGACAGGTAACTAAATACTCAATTGAAAATGAACCAAAATTCTGTTTAGTACAAAATACGATCTTAAACTTACTATATACTATTTTTCTTATAGTTTTTATGTGGCTATCATATAACTGCTCGAAATCCCGGATATAATAGTGTAACATATATTTATAAGAGAATACGTATTTTATAAAGAATTATAGCATCTTTTCGTTGGTTATTTTTAATGGTTTGAATCTCGTAAATATGAATTTATATAGTGCGCAGTATAAGCTGCATGCAAAATACACATAATAAACGTATAATACATTATTATAGTATAAAGTGTTATATATATATATATAGGTAGTATACACGCATACAAACCTAAAAGCGATCCGTTTAAAGTGATTTTCATATTGGGAAAACGATTTGGGCATTTTATGCGTCCCTGAGTATTGTTGTGACCGGCCTTGCAAATATACTGATAGTTAAGGGAAACTTGATGGAGATGGCGATGCGGAAAAAAACAGACACAACACGCAAGCACACTTACGAGCGCGCACTTATTATATGTGTTTATATATGTATATAATGCCAGTCCCTTCTATACCGTGCGTGCGAGATAGAAAAGCGATCGGACAAGGACAATTCGGTCTCGTTTTTCGAAAACCGGAAGCTAATGGAGCTTGTCTGCAGTCTTGTGGTAATATATTCCGATACACACACAAATAATGAATATACCAATTCCGTTCAAAAGTATACGTTTATTATATATATAT
>NW_020271560.1:7566084-7686533 GCF_002803265.2 Melanaphis sacchari | reverse complement strand
GAATGTAAAACTTTTTACGGGTTAATAATGTTCGACAACGGACCGGAGCAAGGATGGAGAAAATACGAGGAAAATAGTCTGTGTGGCGGCGAGGATGGAAAAATGCGGCAACCAATTCCGGTTGATTTTCTGGCTGTCCCGAAGTCTCCAGGATTAATGGGTTCCACGCGATCGCCGAGCTAAAAGGAATAAATTAGAATAACCAACCGCCGTCCTCCCCTCCCGACCCGCCGAGCAATCCCCTAAGTCTTACTTTCACTTCCCCTTACGCGTATACACACACACACACACACACATCCCCGATCCCCGAAGAGAAACCGACAAAGGAACAAAACTAACGAACCGCAACAATCTCGATAACAGCGCTCGCGGACACTAAATCCTTCTCTCCTCCATCCAGTGTGCAGTATGTACATCTAATAGCTCTCATTCTATACATAAACATATTATATATAGAAACGTAGTAATACACAATTTACCCTATAGTCCGTAACAGATGATCAGCCATATAATAATATGCTCTCCGGAGGGAATTTGTCGATATAAATATATTATAGTTCAGGTTACACGGCAACCCACTATACACATTGTACGTTATTATAGTATTGTATTATATACGTATACATTTGCGCGGCGCGATAAGAATCTCAAAAACGAGTAGGAATATTATACGCTCGCAATATGCGTGTGCATCTGATGGTGTTATACAGTGACGGGTTGTATGTTATGTTTATATAAATCCTTTTCGATGGACCTAACATCGTGTGCAATATGTGCAGAGATGACTGAAATGAGTTCGGCACTACGCTATAGCATAGATCAGGCGGAAGTGATAAAACACATTATTCAAATGGTATAAATAATAAACGAGGTATGGATAATGTATACAATAGTTAAAAGGGATGTAAAGTGGCATTTTATACACAAAAAAAAAAAATAAAAAATAAAAATAACCGTGTGACAGAAATGATTACTAATTGATACTGTCAATATTACAATCGCGTACAGATGATCGTATATATTGTATAGTTGAACAAACTAATGTTGTATGCGATGTTTTGCGCTATAACGCCGCCATATGACACAAAACGCATCAGTCACGAGGACGCGTCGCTGTACAGCACCCTCGATGGATTATATTTTACGCGGGTTTTTTTTGCTTTGTTTTTTTGTTTTTGTTTTTTTGTTTTTTTTTTTTTTGTCGCCTTTGTGCAATACATACAAAAATGTAAAATTATAATTGAATGTAACATGATGACGATCGGATTGTGTCATGCATTCGATTTCATAAAACTATATGATGAAACGCTAAAATCTCAACTCGATCATGTATATCAAACGTCTTAAATTTTTCACTCGATACAAACCGACCATACACTAAACGTACACACGCATACAAATCCAATAATATACACTGTAATTGTATATCCAAAACATCGTGTGGTTGCAAGAATAACTGTTTTTAAAAAAAATACAAATTTGTGCTACTAATAAAAGTTTGTTGTAAGATATTTAATATTAACTAGTACATTTTCATTTTTAAAGTAGAACTCTTACAATGAACAAACTAAAATCATGTTTTATTGAAGTTATTATGTCTTTTTAGTTTTTATAAGACGGCATAAAATGTATTAAAATTAATTCACTAAATACCGAATAGTGTTGAAAAATATTAGTTAAACGTAATTATTTTGTTAGTACAGAGCACTTAAGTACTGTGCACAAGGATAATATTATTAACTGTTATTTATTTTAAACATTTTTCAAATTCAATTGCCTCATTCTGGCGAGCCTGATAAATTTAAAAAGTAACAAATAATAAATATAGGTGATATATTTTATAACCTATCTACTTCAAAATACGAGTTTCTCAATTAAACGTCAATTTCTTGACCGAATCCCTAAGGATAGAAAATGATTTTACCCTCTACGAAATAATCAATTTATGTTTTCCGCTTTCATCTGAAAATAGATACATCATGACCCGAATTTTTAATGGATAAGTTTATCTCTACAAGACAAGACTACAAAAGTTATAATAAAAATAAAAAAAATAGAACCAAAAATATATATTTTAAATTTTGGATAAACACAATGTAATAATCCGTTAAATTTATTTTTAACAATATACTATGATAAGATTTGTTTTTATACAAAATTAAAAAACAATATTAAACAATGCTATTTTTAACTTTTATATTAATTTTTTTTGTGACTAAATATTACTATACTCGTATCATTCAAAGCACATTTTATACTTAAAAATCAAAAATGTTTAAATTTTATATAGGTTAAGTGTTATTTTATATGCTAGCCTACAGAAGCCACTTTACACTGCAAGTCAGAAGTAAAACTACTATACTAGAGCACTGTTAATGTTAACGTTTTTTGCGCACTTGAAATGTATATAAAATCGTTTTAGTGTTTTACACAGACATAGATGTGAAACCATATACATACGTGACACAGAAAACAGTATAATGTATATGTTGTTTCGTTTTTATTTATGTGATATAATTGGTATAAAATAGTATATTTCTGTGGCAAGGGATGAAAGTGACCTATTTCATTTGCAGACGACATTTGCGACAAGGCCCACTGCGGCGAAAGCTGCGTTTTAGCCTAGAATGACTGATATTGTTTTACCACACGAGCCCACACATATTATTATTCTTTGTCACTCCTCTACCGCCTCTGTAACCTCCTCTATTCATGTTTTAGTAATTCATTATGGACTGTTTTTTCATAATTAGAATAACGAAATTCACCAAACTATTTTATAGAACATCATGCCCTAAACAGATAAATATATTGATATATTTTAGACAAAACGTATCAAATATGTTCATGATTGTTAATCTAATACAGCTCTATAGCGATCGAAAAAAGGTAATTTTCAAATGACTTTAGCTGCACGAGTGACGACAAAATTATTTAAATTACTTTAGAATGATAATAGATTTTTTCTTTGTATTATAATATTAAAAAAATAAAAATACTAAGGCTAATATTGTCATAATTTATTGCGTATTGGTATCATAATTATTGTAACATAATGATTGATATTAAGTAGTTCTTTTTCAAGCCTAACTATTTTTCTACACATCAATATTGCAAAATAGGACAAAATTAAATATTCTTAGTTGCTCACCACTGCTACAGTCAATTATTATAGTACTAACGTGAAATCACTTGTAAGTTACTTTCGTTTATAGTATTTATTACGATATTATATAAGATTATTGTTCTTAATTATTCTCTAAATTCCGTTAAATTACCCATATAAAACCCGCAAAAAGTGAGCGAGTAGCATACGACCACAGCAAAAAAAAAATAAAAAAATGTGTACCTACATTAAAAAAATATTATTTCATTGCCGTGATCGAATGACGTCGTTGTACATCGTAAAGAATAATGCTTATACTTTTGGCAAATATATAAAAGTTCATGCGACTCGCTGTTTACAAAAATTATAACGTATCAAACTCGACAGACACGCGTATGGTAGTAAAATACCTATAACTCAACGTGATATTAACATTTAACGCGTCAACACAGCCGAAAACAATATGAAAATAGTTTTGTGTTGTGTAACAACTGTGACGTTTATAATATTATGTGTACGGATTTGTATCCGTCGCTTTTGATCTTTATAGCAGACGTTGAACACGACATTATTTGGACTAAACTAACCATTAACTATTACCTATACCTACTCAGTACACCCGTATTGAAAAACGGTATAAAACAATGATTGTTATTATACGCACGACAGCATTGTCACTATGTTTTCCGGCCGAATAAACAGAAATTGTGTACAATTATACGTCATGTATACCTACATCGCTGCGAGAACATAAAAATACAAAAAGTGTTCTATTGCGCATAATGATATATATATATATATATAAAATAACGTAAAAAGGGGTTGCTAGCCACTGTACCCCGGTCGAGTGGTATATACTTACCTATTATACAGTCGCGGTTTCAAACACTGCAACCGAAGTGGCCTCTTGACCACGCAGCAGTACTGTAGCGGCGGTGATGGCGACCGCTCGACATAATATTATAATAGGTATACATTTTATGCACATTGACTTCGGAAGAGGCGGCGGCGGTGGCGTTGGCGGCCCATCGAAAAGTATTTACAATGAAACGTCGTTCGTACGGAACCACACTAAAGAATAATAGTAAAAAAACGCGACCATCTGCGGCGACCGTTTCGAAACACGTGTTTAACGAACTTACCGATTATATACACAGTATATATTATTATATTATTATAATGCTGCCACGTTACAATATTATAACGTGCAAGTGTAATTCGCTCTCATCTCCCCCCACCATCCACGTAGGTACTTGTAAATTCGTATAGTAATAATAATTATTATATCAGACCATTAATGATTTATTACCGCCACCGCACTCGACTTTTATTTTTTATGATCATTGTTAACAATTAAAAACTCGTTCGACCCTGCACCGACGGCGGTGGCGTTTCGCCCATATTATTATGCCATATTTTCGATACGCTGCCTGTGCATAACAAATACACATAATATGTACGAGTATAATATGTATTATTTTATTGTTATTTTTTCGTCGACGACTTAGCGGCGGCGGCGGTTACGCATTCAATTGTGCGCGATGACGTCGTCGTTGTTGTTAATGAAGCGGAAGCGTTCGGAAACGGAGTACAAATCATTGCTATACAGTAATTTTTTCCATAAACCACCCCTTAAACCCCTACGCCACCATCGTGTTACATGAATTATTCAATGCCTTTGTATACACATACGCATCCATTATACACGTATAATATATATATATATTATATGTATATAGTGACTTTGTACAAATCGAAACTTAAACGAACGTTGTGTGACATAAAATATAATATATATATATATGTGTGTGTTGCCGACAAAGTTATTATCGAGCATTGTGTACATTGCTAGGACTATAAAATTGCCGGTTGCCTAAATCTAGATTAGCTCTCACGAATTATTTAAACTACAATGTTGTTTTTTTTTACTTTCTACTTAGTCTTAGCTTAAAAAAAGGAAAAGAAAATGATTGTTTAAACATTTGGTGAACAAATCAGGATCAAATCTACAATTATTTATTTTTGAATAACAACAAAATAAGAAAATTGGTCTTGTCGGAAACTGGTTTTACATACAAATGAGAATTTTTTTATTTTTTACCCATTCAAAGTATTAACTATACTCACTTCTACATTAGTAAATATAATTAAGTATTTTTACTGTTCTAAAATATATAAACAGACACAAAATAAAACGAAACATACTTATTATTCATAATTTATAAACTTGAGCTAGTTCACTTAAGTATCAACGTTAAGAAAACATTAAGTTCCAAAAATCTCACATAATAATTCGAATAATATATTTAACTCTAAAAGTTTTAAGTTAATATGCAAGGGACAAATAATAACTTAACTCATTTAAAAATAAGTTAGTTAATTGTTTTTAACTATTTGACTGAATCTATATCCCATACAATTTTACAACTTAAGTCTTAATAATTAATAAATATTTTATTGAAAATGCATACTACAGGTGCCTATTATAAAGAGTACCTATTCACTTTTATTGCATACTGGCTACTACAATTAGCTGTAATAGTTTAGGCAATTGTACCTTTTTATAAACTACATTATTAACTAAGGAATATTCATTTGTTTATTTGTATTTAATATCATTGTAGATAGAATGAGAAAAATATTGGTTTTAACTACTGCAACTATCTAGCTATGTATAAACATGTTTTG
This sequence comes from Melanaphis sacchari, assembly GCF_002803265.2. NCBI lineage: Eukaryota > Metazoa > Arthropoda > Insecta > Hemiptera > Aphididae > Melanaphis > Melanaphis sacchari. The sequence goes on along the minus strand of NW_020271560.1, from coordinate 7,680,739 downwards.
GTATAATTTTTTTTTCATGTTAACTGGAAAAAGCTTAGTCGTTACAATGGATAATTTGAACAGTTACGTCATTCAGTTAATTAGATAATTAGTTAGCCAATTAAGTTAAAATTAAAAAATAAATAACATTTAAACTAATATTAATGCGCACTTTTACACGTATAATTATTGCACAATACATAAGCAGTGCAGGCAATTAGATACACGCTATAATAGGTATTATACATTAAATAATACGTTCATACATAGTAATGTAGTAGTTCTTTTACAAGGAAGTAGATTTTTCGAGTGATCGCATATTGTAAACTCATTTCCACGCCACCGAAAAATAATACATGTATAATATTTCGATTGCATCTAATTCGTTGAACATTTAAAACGCATCAGCTGCAACAGCGCACATGGACGTAGTTCGAGGGTTGTCGATAAGTTTTCGATAATTGTAATGTGGTGCATTGTGTATGTATATAATATATATTATATGTGACGCCATACTCACGATAACAGTTTGGAGCGACTTAATGGTTGCAAAATGCCCACGTTAGTCTAACTTAAGTTTACCAGCACTTAACAATTTAATGTATTTATAGTTATTTCCACGGTAACGAGTTTCGATCAACTAAAATCTAAGATTTAGAAAGTGTTAAAAAAACTTAATTAAAATTGATACATATTATAATATTGGTGTATCACAATACATATGCAGTGAATAATGCATTACATTTTACAAGACGTAAGGAATATTTTGCAGTTTTTTAAGTTTTGGACTAAATAAATCATCATCAGCTCACAACAGCTGCAAATATACAATAATATTATGTAATATATATATATTTACAAATTCTGCTGCCGAGAAAAAATAATATACGCCTAGTGTAGTTAACATATAAATAATGGCTATAAAAATAATACAATAATGGTTCTCTAACATAATCTAACTCAGAGCATAATTAAAAAAATATATTTCACCAAAGATTATTATTTCTTTTATTTAATAATATTATACGGTAAATATAGTTGAAAAATATTTATTTAATGTTTATTTATTATTTTATAAAGAAAATATTAAAAATTAATAACAAAGAATAATATACTTGATTGATTTACCAATGTAAAAAGTATGTGTCTTTCATTTATCATTATAAAAAATAAGCTCATTACAAATTATAGAAGATAATCTAGTTTTTGATTTTTACGAACTGTATTATTAATTTACACCATACTCGCCGTTTTATGTACCTAAAATGTGTTTTACATACACGCATGGTGATTCATCTAGCATGTTCACTAGGTACCTCTTTTTATTAAAATTTGATTTTTGGAATATTTGATTAAACTTAAACATATTTTCAAATGCTTAAATTTTTATACCATTTAAAAAATCCTGTTATGATACAAATTCTTTTTAAATAGAAAACTTCTCTTTTTTTACGCCTATAAATATTTAATAACAATTTTATAAGCGAGGCTATTGCTTAATTATTAAGTTCAAGTCATACTCAAAAAAAAGTAGTACTTTACTTACTAAATATTTTTCCATTCAATATAGAAAGCAATTGTTCCACAATATATTTATGTACTGTAATTTATTTTGCATAAACTTATTTATTTTTTAAAATATAACTTTTTAATTTTTGAGAAAGATAAATATTTATTATTATTAGATAGATATATTAAGTATAAATACTATACTATATGTTATATAAAAATACTGCTTTTGACTTTTCTACAATCCATTATAAAAAACACACATATCAATAACTGTTAAAAAAAAAAAATCTTTATAAATTTACTACCCATAAAAAACGATGCACATGCAATAATTAATAAATAAAATTGGTCAAAAAAGGGGTAAAACGTATAACATAATGATGCTTTTTACAGTTTATCATCTCTTTTTTTTAAAAAACTCAATAGTTCTCTAGTTAATGAAAATGTATGTATAAAAATTATCTCATGTAAATATATGCGACTAAATACTATACTAAAATTTTTAACTTTTAAGCACAAAATAATCAATTTTAAATGTTTCACGTATTTTATTTTATTTAAGTTCGACATTATATCATAGATACAAACTTATAAAACAAAAAAATAAATTCAAACTTTAATCGATAATTATAATAATATGTAAAATCCAAATATATATATACATATAGCGTACACGAACATATGAATAGAATAATTTAATTCGCCACGGGGGAAAAACATTGAAATGACCTTTTAAAATTTTCTACAAGTGCAATTAAACGGTTGGACGATTCAATAACAATAACGAATATGCACTTGATTGTTTTTCCTTTTCAAGTATTACTGCTGAACGAGTCGTATATTATATTATTCTAAACACACAATTGACGTTTTAATATTTGGTTTTGTCAATCGGGCGGCCTGGACCTAATGACATTTGACAAAATGTATTGTGTATATTATAAATGAAGTATATAATACATATATTCAGTAGGTATTGTTTAATGCTGTCAAATGGAATTTAGTCAACATGAATATAATAACTATTATTATCATTGTATATTATATAGTACCTACATACTGCCTACCTATGTCAAATAGCAATACAAATGCGTGTGATCAGATTAGTCTAATATAATAACGAACGATTTACGATATAATATTATATTGAACGTTACAGAGTCGAATTCATACCACGTAATTTAATACGTCATAACTTTGATAATATTTCCTTCATTAATCATGATTAATTTAAGTGTATAATTAACGAAGGACAAATAAAAAAAAAACTCTAAAGTACGTTAAAAGTCACCAACTGCTCTGTGGTTTCCGTGTCAACTCCTTCGGCACATACATTTATACATTTATTGACTATAACATTATCGGAGATTTATGACGCGGCTCATAACTCATAAAGGTGACTGGCGAATTTCGTATTACAGTGTGTATGTATAGTAATAAAAAAATAATAAATAATCTATATATATATATATATATATATATATGTACAAAAGTGTTTTAGGAATCTGCCACTGCCATACGTTGAATTATTCATTACCGAAAATCAGCTTGTAGAGGGTGTGATATAGACAATATATATACAATATTCGTCGCCACAATAATGTACTATATTGGTGTAGATTTTTCGTGTGAAAAAGTTGATTTTCAGCAAAAAAAAAAAAATGTTTGTCGGTCAATAAATGTATACACATATAATGGCCCCAAGACTTCCTCCCCCCACCCAAACTCGCCCGTCATCGACACACGCGGATAAACAAGATAAACTGTACGGCCATAAATAAAACACACCCAGGCTTTTAGCACAATCGATCTTGGTCGGTTGCCGACGCCGCCGTATACTTTAATCGAGGTGCAAAGGCGACGACGTGTGTTTGATTGGTTAAAAGGAGCAATAGTAGTAGTAGCAAGCCCCGGAATCTTAGACGAAGTGGTAGAGAGAGCTTTTTCCCAAAGGACTATGATGTATTAGCGGTCCGGTTGTACACACGCGCACACACAGAAGCAAGCTCATAACTACACACTGAGGTCAGGGACCAGTGGCCACGGACCCGTGACAAATGAAGAACGATCGTTCTTTTTGCTACTTCTCTGTGTGTATACACACATGCCCTGTTTCAAAAACGAGTAAATCTTATAAAACACCGACAAAAGAGACCTCCCCACCACCACCGCTGCCGCCGGAGACCTCTTTTCTTTCTCTCCTTTCGCCCGAAATAATTCAATTCCGCGCGACCTTCTGCCAGTTCGCAGTCGCGAACGTTCGGCTATAGCTTCACTCGCCCACCATTCAGTCTAATTCCTATATGTACATCGCCCAATACCACGCCATGGCCATTCATATAATATGAATTTCGCAGATATATATTTTAGTCTTATAAGTTATAACATATTATTATAAATATTATTGTAATAATTTAAAATGAAAGTATCTCATAAAAAGATTGAATAGGTTTAGTATATAATAAATAATACGTTTGAATTACTTAAATACATTTTAAATTATTGCGCTTGTCATAAATTGTTTGGTAAAAAGTATATTATAAGTTTCAGGAAGTTAGTTCGAAAATCTTTTAGAATAGAATATGGTAAATAAACGAATAGTTGTTAACCTTTGAATATGAGAGTTATAAATTATAATTTTTAAAATAAATTTAAGACCTCAAATATAGTTCAGCACTCTTTCGTGATATAAGCTAAATAAGATATGTGCCGAAAACAGTAGCCAAGACGAGCTATATCGTGATAATTTGGCTTTTAAGAACACATTTGCTTCTTTATATGATAGAATTATTGATTTAATAACAACATCGTATTCCTTTATTAATCTTTCTGACATATAAGATTGTTAAAATGTAATATCTGTAATAACAATATGCATTAATTAATCTTATTTTAAATTTAAATTAAATCGATTTACATAATATTACGTTAATTATTCACAATAATATGAAATAAATTTCATTTTTATTATTGTTTTAGTATTAGCTGATATCTATAATTATATATAAAATAACATACGTAATATATGCTGATTTATTGATTCATCATCACCTAGCCGAACCATCGAAACTATGAGTATGAAATTAGATAAGTAGTTTTTTTTATGATTTAAAGACTCACTTGAAAAGGATTTTTCAAAACTTGTCCTTTAAGGAGATTAAAAGGTGTAAAAAGAGGTAAAAATAAAAAACATTTCTTGGTTGATTTTTTTTTTTTTTTTGATCTTGGTAAACATAGTTTATAAAAATCATTATAACTGTATATAATTTTAAAACAGAGTAAATCTACTGACATTATTTAATTTGTCCTGAATAATTTCGTGTGAGATCAGCCAGTTATATCACATAAATCGACTTTTGAAAAATATATACTATTTGATCTGGTAATAACTGATAAAAAAATAGTCAAACAGTCGATTTAAATTTAACACTTCCGACTATAATATAACACAAAGAATTAAATAATTCACCATAAACAAAACACAATAAATACAAACCGAAGTTAATATTATTAAAAATAATCTTAATGAACAAGTTCGGTAACAGAACTCAAACACTGAAACGACAACAAATATATCATAAATTACACTTCAAAAACCAAAATCACATGTACTTTGAATTAATCGTAAATACTTGATGAACCTCAAAAATTAAAAAGTATACTTAATTTAAAAAACAATTGGGACGCAGTTTACTGGTCATTAAAATATTAAATTATACTACTTGAAAACTTAGAGCCCAGTGCACAAATTATAATTTATTTTCTTATTACCCACCATTGATGAGACGAGTTTACAAACGTCGAACTCCCAAAGTATATATTATATAGGCACTTATGGGCACTTCATATAGGCCTTTTTCAGCAAAAATAATAACCAGCGCGGGTGCCTGGAGAGGGATAATTAAATAAATATGTCATTAATATTTTTTTTTTTTTTTTTTTTTATTGAACTTAATCCCGGCAACTAGGGCCATTAGCTGTTTGTAGAGGTTATGAACTATGGTAAGAGGTAAGGTTGGTACGGTAGATTGTATTTTTACGATTGTTACGGTTGATAGCAAACAGTGTATGTGTGGCAAGGTTTTTAACCACTATGATCCCGAGTGGACACCCATCCGGGAGCTAGTAGTTACTCTCAGTCGCATTCCGCGACTGGTAGCAGCCAACGCGTCACGCCAAGCCACATATTAATATTTTGAGTTCAGTATAGATCAATTTTTTAGTCTGTTTTTGCCTCTATTTTGTAATTTTTTCGGAATAAACTTTTTTATTAATGGACTTTTTAATGTTTGATTTTATTATATCCCTAAATTGTCTGCCAACGCCCATGATGATAAATAATAATATAATGTACGGTAAACAGTAACGTGTGTAAAGTTAACTTTCAGTCTAGATACTAATAACTCAAATTTAAATCAATATTAGTGAAAGTTATTTTCAAGTAATTCCAAGTCATTTTTTATATCGTTTTCAAGTCTGTGGTTATGTAAATTTTTGACACGTCAAACAGCTGTGCTCGTTTCTACCAACCACATATATAATTATAATTATTAATCAAATACACATTATCGGTGTAAATCCGAATATTTGATTATTATACGGAGTGGTCGGGATATCACATCAATTTCAATCACGAATAAACGATCACCACTTAAATAATTATTAATAAGATATAATATAATAAAGAACAAAAGTCAATAATTAGAGAAAATCTATTCGTGACAGACATACACTTATCTTCGAACTTCAAATGCTTGCTTATTATAGTCGTTACTACTATAAACGGTATATATCATAGCCCATAGGTGGCCAACTTGCGGCTCGCAAGCCATATGTGGCTCTCGTCATTGTCAGATGCGACACGCGTTTTATTTACAAAATCAAAATTTACTTAATATTATTATGAATTTTAAGTATTAACTTATAAAAAGTTATATAAACATTTTTGCTCTTGGTATTATTGTATTTGTCTATGTGGTCCGCGAACCTATTCATTGTTGGCCACCCCTGGTGAGTATATATGATATAAAACACGAGTATTCGATGTTTCGGCACAAGTGAGACTAGCATCGCCTGTCTGTGTAATGATTTTCACAATTGAAATTAACGTATGTACACGCCACACGGCACAATGACGTCCGTAAAGAATCGTGTCTGAACAAAAAATTATATTGTTACATCAAGATTTACAACGATTATAGGTATACATGTTTTACTCAAATATATTATTTAATATTAAGTCATCGTGTAGGTGACTAGGTACTTAATACCTACTAACATAATATTATTATTTCATGTGATACGCGTTTAAACCGGCACACGATGACGACCACAGTTAATCTGTCGAAGCACTTCAACGTTTCTAAAAATGTGTGCTACAAAACCTGTATATAATGTTACAATGCGTTCTAATTTAACGTATATTGTGAATGCAATAATTCAATTATTTCCATCAATAACATATTTTTATTCAATTTAGTGAATTTTATTTTGAAATGGAATTTGAATTTAAATAAATAATAAACTCTATATTGTTTTTTTATTTCAACGATGTAAATAATTAATTTAAACTTGATTTTCTGTAATAATTTGTTGATATTTTTTCTTTTTACTTACAGTGATACGATGATAGTTTTAAAATCGTTCAGTAATACAGTTGTAAATTAATATGTTTCGTTTTACATTATTATTGAAAACATTTTTCTACATTAATTTTTCCTCTTTAAATAGTTATTTCTAAATACCTCCTTGTGTATTTATATTCCCATATTTTATGTTGGTATAATTTAATTGTTCCAGACTCACGTGAGAAGTCAAAATATAGATTAAAGCAAAAAAAAACTATTCGAAACGTTAATCAACATTAAAATTCATATTTTATAAATTAAATATGAAATGTGATATAAATGTTGATGATATTTAAGTAATGTTATAACAAGGTTATAATGCCTATAATAATTGACAAATAACTAAATACCTAACATGATTTTTAAAAAACGCGCTCATTGGATCATTAATAACCAACTAAATATGGTTGTTAAGCACTTAACTACATTTGTAACGACATTTAACTATATAGTAAAAGTAAAACACCAATTATCATATAGTTACTCACAATCATGATATATTTAGTCGAACATTAACTGTTTTAAATAAGACGTCAGTGTATTCAGGGTAATTTTTTTTGAGGTAAACGCTCATCAGCTCGAAAAAAATTGATGTTAATTTTTTAAATGATATAAAATCATTATAAAATACAATACAATTTTTTTCTAAAAATTTTAATACAAGAAAATTGAATTTCAACCAAGTTATATTGAGCAGTTATAAATACGAACATTTACCGGCAGAGGACCGATCAAACCGGCCAGCGGCAACGCTGGGCCAAGAAGAAGAACGTGAACCCGACAAACCACGGATTCCCACAAATCGTCGGAGGTGTCACCGACCACGTTCTTCTTATCTCCAATGACACCACGGGTGGGGAACGACCATACCGGACAGCAAAAACCAACCCGAACGTGACTCGAGAGCGGCGGACTCCGGTCGGCTCGTGAAGAGGATGACCAGAACGAGACAATCAGGGTGGCGGACTCCGGTCGGCCCGCCAACACGGACCTGTTACGGGAATACGAGGGCGACGGACTCTGGTCGGCCCGCGAAGACCACTTCGAGCCGACAGAAACAAATAATGTAATATAACATGAATACCTCGTATTATATAACTTAGGACAATGTCGGGGAGTAATTCAGGGATTGTCTGGATTACCCCCACGTATGTATAATTATATGATTGATGTCAAATAAACGATGGCGGCGTCGCGGAAGTAATGCGCAAGCAGTCCCCGCGGCGTCGTCGGTTCAAACTGTAAAAAAAAAAAAAAAAAAAATACGAACATTTAATACTTAGATAAACTGGGTGAAGTGGCACGTTTATATCCCGCAAAATATTGGTCAACTAACCCACTCATCTTTATTTTAAATATAATTATGGATTATTTTATAATTATAAATAATTATTTTAGCTAACTAATTAACTACCATTTTCAATATAGGTTTCTATACTTTCTATATCTTTACGTATAGTCAATATAGTCATTAGAAAATCTATAGAGTAATAATATGATTTAATTTCATCCACATTGTATACGAATCAATGAATGCATTCTAATTAATTGGTTTATGAAAAAACGGTAAAAATATATTTTCAAAAAAAAAAAAAAACAAACAAAAACGACATTATAGTGAGGTCGATCTATAAATATCCAATGAAATTCAATGGTCGGCCAAAGGATTTGTAGCCTTAAAACCGTCTGCAAAACGTATTGTACAAGATATATCTGTGTATCCCTATAGATATGCTCGCAATAATATTTTTCAACGCAGTAACACGTACAAACGCGTCCTGTAAGTACTGTTATAATAATAATACGGCTTTGAGCGTAAAACGTTGAAATTTATTATGTGTTTATGGAACGTCGGTGGCTTTATAGTGTATCTAAAAAAAAATATATACCTACTATTATATAGTAACCGCTAAATCGCCAAGCTGTATTCAACAGTAAATTACATCCCGAACACGTTTTAGTCATTTGACCGCGTAACTTTATCCCATTCAGCTACCCGCATGTATTTTTGACAGGGGTGAGATCTCGGACAATGTATATACATATATTGTACGAGATTCTACCCATGTCGCAGCTAATTAATATGTATTAGTATTATTATTATTTATTTATTTATATATTATATATACTATTTATAATCAATGAAATTAGTTTTTTGGCCACTTCGATTTTGAAAAACATAATATCTCCGGTGATATCTTATATAATTAAATGGTAGAATTTGAATGATTAAATGTTGATTTAAACATGTAACTGTACTAGCGCGTATTGTATTTCTATCATATAAACTTGTCGCTAGCTCGTTTTATAAATAATTATAAATAAGCATTAAATAACGGTAACGAGTAACTACAATAGAAACTGTTTTTATACATTATTAATAGTTGAGTTGTTTATAGTGATCTCGTACTAAATGTTGAAAAAAACTTCAGATTAATCGTCAAAACGAGGAGAAAAAAATTGAAGTTTGAAAATTCGAACGTTGAGTATTTCATTTAAAAGTATAAATAGGGGCGGTGAACGAAGGAATCGGTCCTTAAAAAATCCCACCTCACTACTCCATTAAATTTCCACCTATTACATTCTGTTTGTAGATTGTATTTATCTTACGTAATACTTTATACTATTGAATAATACATACGCTATGGATTTATTTTTATTCTCTTGTGTAGGCACCTACTTATTTGTTGTAGTTCAAATTTGATGACATCGAAACGACTTGTTATAAACTTTGTAGAATTGACCGAAGTTTGGTACGTTGTAAAAGTTAAACAACGCCGAATGTCACGCTAAATCCTGATAAGGTCGGTCACTAGGGATTTTTAGCGACGTTTCGTACTATATTCTTTCCTCTCCCTCTTTTCTCGGCTCTAAACTTTTTTTGGATAGATTTGAGCTTTGTAAAAATATTAAATCACACCTAACACACTATATATGAATCCTTGAAGCGTGCTCTTGGTCAAATTTCCTGTTTTATCCTCTCCCAAACTATACAATGTTTCAGAATATGTCGTAAACATGGCTTTTTACTTAAAAAATAATGACGTTTGAAAAAAAATTAATTACATATTATAATTACCAGCAGTAATTAACATAAATCATATTTCGAAATTACTTGTCCGTAACAAATAAACCAGATGAATATTTAAGGCTTATTGATAATATTTATCAACTATTATACAGTGTTGACTTTTTTCAAAGCCTTTATTCAATTTAATTTATGCTTAATATCATAGATTAATATACTTTAACAACATTTAATGACTACACATATTATATGATTTAATATCTTAAAAATAAACAAAACAATAAACAAGCCCGTGACTTAAGGGGAAAAATCATCAAAACAAAATTATTAATACTTTATTTTCATGGGTACGTAGATACTCAAAATTATTTTTAAGACGTTATGTCGTATAACAATATTTAATACGATGAAAAAATATAATTTTTTTATGCTTTGCACTTCGCATATGTATCATAATATAATTTAAGCACTACAAAATAATGTGTAATAATTTAATAATATACGTTAAGTTATTATTTATTAATATTTTCAACCAAATATTCAGTTTTTGTTAATACAATATAATGTGAATAACATAATTCTATATACCTACGTAATAACTAATAAGATCGTTCGCGTTAAATATTATAATGAATATAGATAAGCGTATAAAGGTGCATACCAATATCATAAGCTACATATATTTTTTTTTATAAATTATAACCATCAGCGTTGTAAAAATAATTATTTTAGTATAATATTTTGTTAGTTAGCGATACAAGCTTGATAACTTATTTTCCAATAATATATTATTATAATACAGCTATAATGATCGATAATTTCATAACTGTATACTATATGGGCTCTCAACTTCAATTAAAAATACATTTTTATTTGTATTCAATATCAGGCAATTTTATATTTGACAAAATTCACGTTCGTACTTGCGTCCTGAATTCTACAAAAATAAGCTTTTAAAAGTTTTAATTTTCATTCATCATTTCAAGAACATTTTTAAAAACGTACTCAGACTATAAAATATTAAACCAATTTTTAACGGCATTTTTAAATAATTTAATATTCTTGGACATTTATCAAACATCTTATAGATTAAATAAAAAAATTATTTAGATTTAAGTAATATTATTCAAAAATAATTCTTTAATAAATTTAACGATTACGTTAATTTTTTCATATATTATAACTCTGCACCGTAAATAGATCAAAATAATTAAATTACCGTGGTCAGCAACCAAAATCTTCTAATTCACTACTCCCAATTATCGGCATTGTTTTTAATTTTAATAAATTAAATACGTTTATTTGTGTAGATATTCAATCATAACATTTTAAAAAAAATGTAAGGCAAAGAATAGAATTTTAATTTTCTAGAATTTTCAAACTGACAAAAAATAAAATAGTATTACAAGTAATGATAGTGTGAAAAATAGAATTGTTATAATGTTTTCTACGCTTAGGTATCAGAATAATTTTTCATGTTTTCTTCATTTACCAAATAATCATATAATGTAATAGTGAATAAAAATTAAGTAACATAATTATATAATAGGTATAATACGCAGGGACGCACATCTATAAAATATATAAAAAAATCCTTGAAGAAGTCCATTGTAAACGCAAAAGAGGGTGATGAATTTAACGAAGTGCTTACCTGATACCTTGTACAATGTAATAATAATAATAATATGGTTTATATTGTAAAAGACATCGCAGGTGTTAAAAGATAGTTAACAGTAACAACATAATATTATAATAAACATCAAGTTATATGAAATGAATGCACTATGCAGGTATATAATATCATATGAGATAATTCATTTGTAATACCCAGAGACACTATAATTTTCTTTGTCGTTTTTCATGATTTCGAATCTAAAAATGTTTTCATTTAATATTATTATCGAGTCTTCGTTTTTATTTATGACACTGCATTCTTACAAGCAAACAAAAACTAACGTTTCAATATTCGTTTTCTATGCATTTAAATATCTATAACGACAGCCAGTCTACGTATTTTTAATTATTATAGTTGAGAGCAGAACACTTTTTTAGACTTTCTTCGTATATACTATTAAACGCTTTGGACGATAAAAATGATTCGGTTAGTAGCCACTTAATGGATCGCGTTGAATGGACCGTCCAATCGTTTGAGGACGTCAACGACTCGGAGGGTACGGCCCATAGAGAGGGTTTTTTTCAAGTATCTACTTATGTAATAATTATAATATTATAACGTGCAAGTACAGGAGTACAGGACATCGAAATCACGAGGATGGCAGCACCCTACTGCAGCTTCTGGCTGGCGGCGGCAGCGTATACAGCACTTTAGTGGACGGCCTGTTCTCCCAGTCGCCCGGGAACCGTTCGCCGGTGCTCCTGTTGCATTGCATGGACAGCGTACTCTCTTCGTACACCTGGTGCAGCACCCGACTCCGCATCGGTGTCCACTCGGGCTCGTTGTAGTTGACACTCACAGCCTGCTCCGGCGATGTCCGCTGTCGCTCCCATCTGCGAACACGTAACGGTCCTTGTGTTATATTATACAAACATAATATAGCCGTATTATTATTTTATTTTTTTATCGTATTAAAAAACATGAACGCCAAAACAGGTGCAATGGAAGTTCAAGAATAAATTATAAATATACGACCTACAGTAATTGTTAATCGATATTAAATGCACGATACGTGGTTATGAAGTCTGAAGTATAACGTTGTGCGATGAACACAATATTATGCAAGGCACGGAAATCATCACAAACCAACACATTATTCAGTGCTGTAAACCATAATTTAATGTTTAAACATATTAATTCATTTCTGAGAGAGTATGGGAAAAAAATCAAAACGTTAAAGTTTGTTTCCGATTGTGAAGTGCGATAATCCAATTTTTCCACAGTGTGGAATGTTCTGAGGGCACGTTGTAAACCCAAAGTATAAGGTTAAAAACTATTAAAACTTCGTTCGTTGTATTGGAAGTTTCGAGTAAAAATTAAAGGGATAAAAAAAGTACATTCGAGCGTCAGGTTTTGTCGATCCTGTGTTCGGCATCTTTATAGTTAAAACTTAAAATTTATTTTTATTCGTTTATACACATTTTTATCGAAATAAGTATAGTAAATATTAATCTTACCGGCGTTTATTTGCATGCATCAAACACATTTCATGACTGAGTATTGCATAATAATTATATTTTGTATTTATTATGTCATAATCATACGATACCTATACATAATTATATAATAGTGCACGATAGATCATCAAAATATTCAATAATAAAATATAATATCCAGTAGATGTCTACAATTTATATCTAATTATAACAATAATTAATAATTATAATATAATGCACTAAACTCTTAAGATAAATATGAAATTCAAATCCACAAAGAAAATTAGAAATCTACGAATATTCTATTATTGATTATTGTATACCTACATATTGAAATCGTTGGATCGAATTTAGTACCTAGATACTAACAGAGCTCATGTCTAGCAAAAAAAATTATGTTTTTATTTATGTATTTACATTTAACAAAACAGCTGAATTTTAGAATATAAATCATTATTACCTACTTATTCTATAATATACGTACGTGTATTTTCTTTATTATTATCGATTCACACGATAAAACCACAATCGATTGCATAGAAAATGTTTTGAAATACGATCATTCACTTTCCAATTATTGAACAACTTAAACCGAGTGAAATTAATATCTACGGTTTGAATGTATAGAAAATCGACCTACTCATAAAATTTTCATATTAAGTTCATAGTCGTATTGTTATTCCAAGTATAATTTTCACAAATGTCCGTGGTACTATGTTCGTTTCTATTGACACGAAACTGTCATTATCAATATAATATTAACATTTTTTTTTTTTTATTGGTTTTGAAATAAAAAATGTCTGCTTCGACTACTAAGGCAATAAGCCATTAAATTTGTTGTATAGTTTACATTTAATAATCACTTATTCAAAATACACGTTGATAGAAAAAAAAGAATATAAATAGATAATTAAATAATAGTCTTGAGATACTATTTAAATAAGTATGAACATTGCAATTATTGTTTGTATCTTATATTGGGCTTAATATTTTTTATTGTGTTAGTGTGTTGATTTCGTTGTCTAGGGTTGGACCTAAACTTATCCTGATAAAGTGGCTCATTTTGAGTTCTTCTCTTTGATTTTCATACTGTCTGCATTCCTCGAAGATATTATTAACATTTTATTTGTATTTATAAATTATCATTACATAATACAATATTAAAATGTAAGACAAAACAGTTATGTGGTTTATCTGAATATCTAATGAAACACGACATGCATCGAATACGTTCATATTAAAGTAACCAATCACGGTAAAATTATGTAACAATACGACGCACATTATACTAAGTGTTCAATGAGTTTAGAAACTCTTAATTACTGTATCTATATTTTAATAACGATATGGAACAATAATAGATAATAAATATTCATAATAATCTCATTAATTATATCATATAATCGTTTATCAGTCTCAATAAGTCTATAATGATCGTCTCAAAACTTATTGAACATCATATAATATAGTACCTATACATATATAATTATACCACATGGCTAAAAATGTGTCTTATTAAAAAAATAATCGCATATTATATTAAAACGTAAATATCTATAGTTTATTATTATTGAGAATAGTGATTACTGAAACTGAATACTCACTCGTTCAGAAATTTGAAATAGCTTTTGAGGTTCTGATCACTTATTGAACTCTTGCAAACTTCTAATTCTATCTTGGGATAGTAATACACGTAGTTGACGCACATTTCATCAGTAATGCTGAAACCGCCGAGTGTAATATTTTGTCTGTTTTCAGTGTTATAATGGCACGTAGTTATTAATGCATCCCCCTATATATTATAATATTGATTATTGTATTAAAATCAAAATTTATACTTTTAGGTATACTATTATTATAAGTATTGAATATATTTATAAATATATTTTCTTACCAACATTAGTTTTAAAGCACTAAGTTTAATACTTTTGTCTTTTTAATTTAATATTTGACTTAGTAATAGTTAATAAATTAGTAAAAACTAATAGATAAATTATTTGAATAATAATAATAATATTTTATACTCAATCATAGTTATAAAGTCACTATTTGATTTTTAAATATAAATTATTGATGATTAAAATTATAGAATGTAGATTAATAGTTTTTAAATTTGAACTAAATAACTTATAAAAATAATCTTTAAGTTATTATTAATATGGCCAATATAAGACCCTAAAAATAAAATATATTTAATTGATATCTTACAATAGTATTCAACTACTGTTCACGCATCAAAAATAATCAATAAATAAAAAAAATATATCAATAATAATCATTTCATTACACGAACTCGTTTTTTTATTATTATTATTATTATTATTATACAGTCATATTGAAAAATATTTTATTACATTATAATTTTTTACGGCAGTCAATTGATTAAAATTAATGGTACATTTTTGGTTAGGTGATTGGCTTTTAATTTTAAACTTCGTGATAGGTACCTCTACTATAGGTATTCATTTTTTACTACGACATTTTATATAACTCGTTAAACCAACTGTCGTTACACTTTACATTTAATCATATACCTGCATGAACTTAATTAGCTATTTGATGACATTTCATGTTTCAAACACCATTAGGACTACTGTTTTTTATTATTATTATTATTATTATTATTTATCGTCCTAATTCTCATAGCTCGTTAAATCGAGTAATCATGAAAACTTTGTTTTGTAAAATATTTCCATTAGCAATGGTATTATATTATATTAACCGCATCAATTTAATATATCTAGCAAATGCGATATTGTTGTATGTATGAATAAAATAATTTTACAAATTCATACTGAAAATTATAGTGCAACTATGGTCTTTAACGTACAAACTTATACAATGGTAATAAATAATCGTTGAAAGTATTCAAGAAGTTAATTTATGATCATATCAAGTTTAATATTAAACAATTTTAATCCCCTTTCCCATAGTTGAATTTTAAATATGCCGCTGACTAATGCTAGTATATATACACTAATACACTATATACAAAGTGTTTCATCATTTTTTTTTTCCATAAAAAATAAATGTATACTAGTTATAACTTTTAAAATTTTTAAAAATTAAGGATCGTATATTTTTAAATATTATATTTTTTAGATTTGTATAACATCAAGTGACGATTGATATACCAATCAATAATAACCGCCCTTTTTTTACAAATTGTTAAGCAGATATATTATTTTTTAATGTTGATGGTTCTAATTTAAAACTCAAATGAGTAGTTTTGAAGTTGGATATTTAACTTTTTGTAATAATAAGGATACTCGTAGATCCGTCATATACGAGAATATAGGCTTGGAAGATATGAGAGTTATATTATGTTAATTTTAAAATTAAAAGAAACTATTACAAATTTATATTAATACTTTAATATTTTATAATCTGTAAAAATTATCTGAGTATTTAATAAATATTACATTAAATATTTTTAATTTTTGTAACACTATTTTTAAATATTAAACCTAACAGTTTATGCGTTTTAGTAATTCAAAAACTACTTATTTAGATTTTAAACTACTACGATATATAAATAAATAACATATATAAAAAAAAAACCATCTGTTTAATCATTTTCAATAAAAATAGATTATTTTTCTAATGAAAAAGATTAAGTTTGTACTGTACGAGACATTCTTTAAATGGTGCAAAAAAATCAAATACCTACCTATATAAAAAAATATTTTTATTCTTATATGTATTCTCAAAAATTTATAAAACCAAAATATAAATAATTTCTTTATTAAAGAAAAATGGGGATTTGCGTACTTGGTGAATCAACCTATATGTCCCCATTTTATAACATATTAATTTATAAGCTATCCAAATAGTGCTATAATACTGCAAATATTCCTATGTTTATTTATATTATACTTAAATATAATATAGTAAAATGCATTTATATTATAATATACTGTATGTCAGTGGCGTATTTAGGTTTTTGTCATGGGGGGAGGGGATATGACTTTATAAATGAAGATACCAATGAGAATATTGTACAATATATTGTAATATTTTAATTCTTGCAAATTTAATCAATTATTGATAAAAAAAAAAAAAATAATAATAATTTTTTAAATAATATGATGACTATAATTATTTGTGAGTATACAGCCTACGGAGGGGGGGATTTATCCCCTTGATCCTCCCCCCTGTAAATACGCCACTGCTGTATGTATAGGTACACTATATATGAGCAATGAAGATAACCCGCCGACGATTGATTGATTTCGGTTTATTGATCGATGAGGCATTGTTAATAATTAATTAAAACGGAAAAAATTCGACAAATAGATTGTATAGTATGTACCCATCTATGCATATAACGTGATATAATTATATTATATTACGCAGTTCCGTCGTTGCAGGTTGATTGAATCGCACACCGGCGAAACCCGAGGGTGTTTGCGCTGGGCGTTTCATCTTATATTGGTAATTATTTATTATTATTTATCACACTGTTATAATATTTTTTAGCTCCTTGGCCTGTATTATAAACACTGCATATTTACCCCGGCCGCCGCCGAAATTCCTATCTAAGACGAGAGTCTGCCATTGTATTTTATTTTCGTGACGTCGACGATAGACGACCGCAGCAGCTACGATATTATATACATTACAATCATTATTATTAATTTATAGTAACTAACCTATAAGACGATTTAAAGATAGACAATAGTAGCAAGTATACAATACAATACTATAGGTGCCTATTCGCCTGTATAGCTGTACAGTAAGATAAAATATTGGTGGGCGCATGTAAACTCCGCCACAAATATCTATTTAGTATCAATTCCGCTAGAATATAAAAAACAGGTAAAATTGAGTTCATGTGAACTCCGCCAGAAAAGAAAATCGTTGAGTAAACAACTGAAGCGTGAAGTAATGTGAGTATCGCTTAATGAATTTGTCAAAGTAATATTATATTGCTCCGTTCCAACAGCTTTAATAAACACATTGTAATTTTTGTTATTGCGCCTCAATTTCGACGTATGTCATCGCAACGGATATCAACGTACTTAATATGAGAAGGCCTTAATATTGGCGAAGGTTTCCGTATACTCATTATAGGTAAGAAAATAAAACAGATGGAATTTACATTAAACCCTTTCATATTCTTTTCATCTAAATGGTATTCTTACAGAGTTTACAATCGCCTCATATTGGTATACCTACAAACTACCACCGCCAATAATAATTAGGTATGAAAAATAAATTAAGTACCTATACTTACATATTGTATTGTGTGCCTTATTTCAGTGGCGGCTCTAGAGTTTGATTCCGGGAGAGGGGGGGGGCATAAGCATCACACACATTTTTTTTTTTTAATATTTTATAATATATTTATTCAAATGATTCAAAATCAGTGCCACATAGTACCCACATTAGTCATTAGTACAAAATAATATTATAAAAAATAAATATATATAAATAATAATTATATTTTATTAAACAAAATCTAATTTTCGATTTTTATTTTTAGCAAATCGATCTATAACTTGATCTATATCTATAGATATAGCTCGATAAGATATAATATTTTAATAAGGTAACTTTCGGTCATCTGCTCGCCTAAAATCGCCATGGTAAAATGAAGCAACAAGCATTAAAACGATATTACACTGAACATCTAAATAGAGAACCCGAGAGTCCCTATCGAAAAACCACATATGTACCTACAAATCTACTACGAACTAGCATACCAGTTTACCTATTACGCGAAAATACAAGATAACGACTAACGAGAATTTTCAATTAAATGATGCCTAATATTAGTATAATTCTAATATAATATAATATCATAAACTGTAATAATAAAAGCGTATCATATTATATTAAATTCACCTGTTTTTTTTTTTTTTTTTTGGGGGGGGGGGGGGGTAATAGAGCCGCCACTGTATTATTTTGTGTCACATCATTATACATTTCAATGTAAATTTTATGAAAATTTTACAAAGCTGTCTTATTATTAGAAAATATAAAGTTATATATAATTTTACTATGATATTATTTTAATATTTTATACACCTAATGCTTAAAATTGAAAATATTAAACACTTTGATAGAAAATCTTGGAGGCAGTAAACCTTTCAGAAAAGAAAGTCATCTCCCCTGCCTTTCCCGTGCACACGCTCATGATATTATTGTAGTTAATACGAAAAACGTGACTTACAGGAAGCACTCGCACTGGTTTATTAAGTAAACGAATTTCCTGGAAATGTGTGCTGTAATGATTGTCCCTGTTAAGTTCCGGCAATTCTTGTCCGTCGCGTACATGTTTTGTGTAGATCTTAGTGCCAGTAAGGTGAGTGTGCAATTGTGAACCAAAGATCTCAATTCCAGCCGAAGGGATACTCTAAAAGTATAAAAAGATTTAGTTTTAAACAATTTTTTTTTTTTACCGATCGATAAAATATGTACTAAATACCATTATTAAATTATAACGCGTCAAAAAGTTTCAAGTAAAAGATAAAGTATTTTATAAAGCGTCGTACTTTTTTGACTATGAACCGAGAATGTTCAATCTCATCAACTGATTCATCAGTCAATTAAAACTTACTAACATATTTACGAACGACATCTAGTGGTTTTATTTCTAACTAGGTAAATTAGCATTTAATTCTATAGATTCTATGAAGACAAAGTCATTTTTTTTTTTACAACTACGTTTTTAAATTTCGTTTTAAAGTTACAAAAAAATGTATGTCTAATAAATATACATATTTGTATCAATATTACGCATTATTTTTATAATTCACATTTTTTTCAAAGAAAATGAAACCCATGTAAATTAGAACTAAAATTATTTCTCATTGAATACCTATTATCTGTTTAAGTAGAATTTGTTATTGCTAATAAAAATGTTTTAAAAAGTTTTTTCATTAATTTTAAATTTAAATCAAAATAGTATACATTTAATCATGAGTAATTCATAAACACAATAAAAAAAAAATTAACTGCGAGTACAATTTAAGCATAATAATAATATAATAAATGAATGATTATAGCCATCTAAAATGTTTTGACACAAAATTATTGAGTCGTTTTATACATCGTATTCGTATATAATCATGTATTATACACAGACTTGTTTACTTTGAAATTAAATATTGTTTGTCATACATACACGAGTAAGCGGAATTTTTTAGATATATGAACTATAAGCCACCTTTGTACGGTAACATTCATCAACTAGATCGCGCTAGATAAATAAAAACTAATTTAAAATATTTATTCAAAAATAATATCCATCTACTTACGTCTCATTAGAAAGTTTTAATAACCTCTCATTATTTACACATTTAAAAACAATTTTATTTTGAAGTTGAATTTTATTAAAACTCGTTATGTTATACAAATACGATACTCACTTAAATTTTAAAAAAGTTAACATTACCTAGAATACTTAATTGATCTTTAAACCAGCACATTCATGTGAAATAATAACTATCATTACTCTCGTAATATATATTTCATCACGTATGACATAATATTATACTTACAAGTTATTCCAAATTATGTGGTGTGACAAAAATGGTGGAAATTATGCCACTCTCCCACTCTCCATCATTTTTATCACTTTTATCAAGTAAAATGTCAAATATACCCACCACACAACATATTCATATAATAATCAGATATCATACTAAGATTAAAATGCGTTAAAACTATATCGAAATGACAACTTAATTGCATATGTCGATATGTAACGTATTATTATTACCACAGCCGTGCATTCAGCAATACAATAGCCACTCAACGTGAAATCCTCTTGTTTAGGCGGTATGGCCATTTTGTCTGTATACTCTAAGCCCAATTCGATCACTCCTGCGTCGTATTTTCTCACATCCGGAGTAATGTACAACCGTATGCCAGAACTGTCTACCATACCTGCAAAACCACAGCAATAGTTTACAATAAAAACCGTATTATCGGAGAGAAGTGGAATAAATAAGCTAAATATTGATGAGAAACGTTGCCTTTTCTTAACCCGGGATTATTGTAGTGCACTTCCAACATGATATAGTTATTGAAATCAGGACCTCCGATGGGTAGTCCGGCCTCCTGTCACGGTAAAATATATACAGAACATGTTATTATAATAATACTGTCATCATCGATATTCGAAATTATAAATAGTCTCGTGGCGACGTGTCGAGTGTGAATGGTTTAACTGCGTTACCTCGGGATACACGAAAGGAGCTGCGCCCATAGCCCAGGCAGCCATCACTTTTTTGCACACTTGTGTCTTGTATGGCCGTTTATCCGAAAAACAAGGACCATTGTACAGTGGTATCCGACTGTCAGCACTGGATTCGCAATGGAACACCTCCATATGATGCACTACGCCTCGACTACTTTCTTCAATAACCGACTCAAACTGTTTTCGAATAAAAATATAAAATAATTAAACGCTGCAGATCGACTATTGCTGGTCCACTGTTTCTAATTTCTATAGTGTGATTTTAAGGCTAAAACACTTAGGTATTACTTATAAAGTTCAGAGAAGTTAGAAGAAATCATTTTAGATAAAACATTGGTTACCTCATTTTTAATACTTATATTATAGTATTAACTATTAAGTATAAACATATTAAATTTTCGTTATGCACTATTTCAAAAACTTGATTCGTCATTAATTCAGAAATATTGTTTACTTTTAATGGTGTAACTACTAATTAGTACTTTTTCTCTAAAATCACAATAGAACGCGTAATAACTAAAAAATTTTAATATTTAATTATACTTTAAACATTATACTAAAATGAACCAATTCTAGGACCCAAATACCAAGAGCCATTAAAATATTATGAACCGGAACTTATAGCTCAAACATTTTTAATCAACTAAAACTGATACAGAAAACTGTATTTTAAAAAAAAAAAACTAAACATTTTTCAAAATATCAGGTAATATGATGATTATTATTTATTTATTTTGTTTTTACCTCGTGATATTTTTTCCGTATAAACAGTGCTTTATTATAAAGACTTTATAATCAAATTAAATTTTTCAGAGTTATTTATATACATATTTGTTATTATTTAGAATATGTATACAAAATTATTTAGATACCAAAGAATAAGTAAAAAAAAAAAAACTGTTGAAAACTAATACCAGTTATTACCTGCACATTAAATAACTCTGAGTTAATATTTTTTTTTGAAAACTTATTAGTTATTAATAAAATAATTTAGTACTAGAACCGAATAAACAAAGGTACTCTTCTCTCATTGTAATCAGTATAAAAACATCAACGGTTAAAGTTTGGATTAATGTTTGGAAGTTTGAAGGAGTGAATTATAATATTAATTGTATATTTATTATTAATAGTAAGTTAACATATTGTGATGCTTACCCTAACGATATGATGTTTGAACGATAAATCCAAAGGCATTTTCATCACGTGACACCAATACGTCGTCTCATCCGCGGGAACATTTACCTTGGATACTAACACATCTATTTTGGATACTTTATCCGGCAATCGGACTGGTGGTGTTTCTGGTTTTAACAACTGGACTCTTTGCATACCCTTCGCTCTGGCCTGCGACACCAACAGTCCTTCTACTGAAAATAATGGACCACCACCCACCATCCACACGATGTGAGTAGTACCATCCTATATGTAAAATTATTAATTTCCATTTTATTGAATTTTATATCATAATATTAAACTAGGTATATTATAAATATAGTTCGAGTTTATTTTAATTACGTTATCTCGTAATTATTACCTCATCAATTATGTTTTTAATTTTTCAAAAAAAATAAATATTATATTTTAGTTTTAAGTTAGTACATTAAAGTTTCAGATTTAAACTTAGTAATTTGTATGGATTTACATATAAATTTAAAAAAAACCGTTTCAAAGTGTAATATTTGATAAATTATTATAAGATTAATTGCATATGTAATTATCACTTACTTGAATTAAATAATCGCGGTCGTCATCACATGTATCAAATTTTCGAGTAAATGTCAAAGCAATCCCACCTCCGTGAAATCGTGCCACATCAAAATCTTCACAATCCTGTCGCTCATCTACAGAAATTCTTCCAGAATTGTCGGTCCACGTATCCTGAATAAAAATTATTATTCTTTATTTTATTAAGTTATATCTTCATTATTTATATTGTATAGAACAATTATTATAATATGCTTTTTTGAATTATTGAATTGACTTTTTAAATAATTTCAATTCTATTTTAGGATAAAATGAACTTGAACTTTAAATTATCAATATCATTTACGTACCATAACACTTTTTGCTAAAAGTTACAAATTTTAACATATAATAAATGCCTCTTATAAGAAAGAAAATATTTCATGATATTAATATAAAAATACATTTTAAATTATAAAAACGCGTCATAAATGATAATTAAATATCAATATTTATAAATTATCAGTAATCCGTTGCAACAAATGATTTACAAAAGAAAAATAATTTTTTAACTGGCAATGGCGTAGTGGAATTTTATATCTATAAAATTTCTCTCACGTGCGTGCACAAATGTACAGTGTTTAAAAGAATATTTATAGGTATATTAAATTTATATAACTAGGGCTAGGAAAATAATATTTTAAAAAACTTTAAAATATGCATTCATTTATGCCCTTACAAATATTATAATATATGCTCTATAAATATGCAAAAGTGCTAAAATATGCTCTTAAAAATATTTTATTTTTTATTGAAAAATTAAAAATTATAAATTTATTTATTACCTATTAAATAAGATGTTTTTAATTTAATTTTGAAAACAAAAATATTGTACTTAGTCTCGAATATTATACTAACTATATTAACATCAAACGAAAACACATACAATACTAATAAACGAATTGACATCAACTAACCAAATTCGGAGTATTTGCCGTATTCCTTATCGACTGATTATGTTTTTCACTCCACACAAATCATTGGAAAAACAAAAGTAGATAGATTATTTAATTGTTTATATTAAACCATTTTAATCTATTTTTTTTTTCAATTTATAGAATATTAATATTAAATATTGTATAGGCATAATACGTACAAAATATTATTCTCTATGTCACATATTATATTGTTTTAAATTTTTTCTTTTAAATTAAATATGTAAAATGTGTACTTAAAATAGAAATATAACAAAAATATGCACTAAAAAGGAAAAAAGAGCTTAATATGCAAAATACGCAAAATTAAAATTATCGCTTTAAACTTTTAGTATTATGAAACAAATAATAATAATCTATAATATTACTTAGCTATGTTTTGAATGATTATTTAAAAACATGCAACTCTTATAAATCTCTAGCCTTACCTAATCTATCGTATATGATAAAAATATAATTTTTTTATTCTCAACTGTAAATTTCAATTAGTCTGACCAAAATCCAGCATACTCATAGTTTGAAAAATTAGATTTTAATTTTGAAAATATTTTTAGTTACTTATGAAGTTCTATACATTATATTATAAGATACGTTTTAAGTATTTTTCTTATAAATGAGTCTTCCAAAGCAAAATACATTATGCACTTAAAAATATAATCCCGTTTTTATAAATTTTTTTAGGTCTATATTGACTAAAAAATCACGGTCACTAATCTTCTTAATATCTTAATATGACATTTTAAAGTAGTTGACATTAAATAGTATATAATATATATTATATATATATATATATATATATATTTATTATTATACAAAATCGAAATATTTATACTATACAACAATTTAAAAAAAGCTTATTTACATACAACTTTATTTTCTACGTTTTATTACTTATTACAAAAAAGCAACAACTTAACTGTATATTGATACATTTATGTTATTTTTATTTTTTTTTTGTAATTTTATCTTACCAATTAGCAATATCTAATTGAACTTAATAGAACAAACAAAAAAAAAAGGTTTTTTTATATAAATCCTTCTCGAATTCTTCTTTAACGTATCGTCTTTCTTATTTTCAATCACGTATTATTATAATGTACCATTTGTTTATAAATAGTTTTAATATTGAACATTTTATCAAAAAATGTCAAAACCATTAAGAACCAAGAAGTGTATTATCAATTATGTAAATACCAAACATATACGAAAGTTAAAAGATTAATATAATATCTTAAATCTTTTTATAGGTAACTAACTAATAATCTAAAACTACATATTTTGAATCAATTCAAAAGTATTTTGATATACACTAAGATAAAACAAGCACATTTCATTCCAAAAACATTTAAAAAATAATAAATGTAGTACTCAGTTTTATATTTTTGAATAAAATATAATAAATTTTATTATTTAATTAAAAAAAATTAATCGGTTATTATTGTTAAATTATTAAATGAGATATAAAAATTTTTAAATTTTTAAAAAAATAAATAAATTGGTAATTAATAAATGGATTTTATTGTGAATTCCACTCTGGCATTAAAATACGATTAAATCGCTGAGATATGCATACTTATATCATTATCATTATAATAAATTAATTACTATACTATAAAAAATATACCTAAATAAATAAAAACACAACACACTAACTTCTAACGACATAAGTGCAGTGAGATCATCTACACATATCGCCGTGAAATCCAATACGCAAGATGGTCGTTTGAAGTAAAAAATAAAAATAATTTTAATTTTATGGTCCAAAATTCGATTTCATAGACGATAACTTTATTAATTTTACGTTTGGATTTGGCACCATTGAAGTCATTCGAAACCCAAAAAGCTTATTCCTAAATCTTCCTCAAACATACGAAGTACAGATTTGGCATAGTAGAATTAAATGATACAAGAAAAGTGATTTTGAAAAATATTATCGAGATTTAATTATATTATTGTCATCAGTTCGGAGCTTCGATAAGTGCAAATATGCTTATAGAAGTGAAAATAAAATATAATATTAGTCTATAGCATCTTTTATTCGTATATATTGTATATGAACTATATTATATATTTAAATTATGTTACACCCTCACAAAAAACATGAAAAATTCGAGCATTTTATACATTATAGGCAATTTTTGGAAAAATTGAATAATTATTTAAACATTCTTTTATATTTTTAGCATATTTTATCAAAATTCCCAGGAATTTTCAAAAACAACTAATCCATCGCAGACAGAGAGAAACTTTTAAAAAAATTATACCAAAATTTGTTGTATAAAATATATATTTTGTTTGTAGATTACTATATTATATACAACCATGGTGTAAATAATATAAGAATTAGGTATGTTGCTTTATAATGTACCTATTTATTACACTTGAAACAAAGCATTATTATAAATTAAACATTTTTTCCTCGTAAATTGTTTAAAACAATACAATTATTTATATTTATTTATTTTTTTTTGTACTATTTAAATACTTTTTTCAGCCTAAGTTGATAATTTCTTCTTCTTTTTTTTTTCTGCAAATAGCTTTAGAACTTTATACAATTTATACAATTTTTAAATAAAAAAATGTGCAACCACAATTTTTTTTCATTCATTTTTGCTAACGTTATCACCATCATTTTTTTTTCACCGTATTGGTTTTTGATTATTACATAGCTATGTATATGATATTCACATAATAAAAAATATTATTTTTAAATAGTCGAATGTTCATATTACAGCAAGTATAGGTAATTACTTTCTTCTCTTTCAAAACTTCTTTCATTTTATATAAAAGTTTATATTGGACCTGAGATCATCGTTTGGCGTAGAGGAGAAGTCTGCAACAATCACTACTAAAATATACGTAGTGTAGAATCAGCCAATAGGCGATCACCTATACTTTCGTAGGAGTATATACCATCATTGCTCGTTGTACGTATATCCCTAAGTCCGAACACTCACCAACATGCCGGTGGCGCCTTTCCAGTCGACCCACATGACGCAGAAATCGGCCCCAGAGTGGTTGCCCCGGTCGGAGAAACCCACCGCAAACCAATCGAACGGGCTGCCGCCGGTCGCGAAGTGCGCTTCGAACTTGACGGTACGCGATCCGTAGTCGACCGTCCAGTAGACGGCCGACCGGCCCGTATCGTCCAGCGGCGCTGTGTACACGCGACGTCGCTCGGCCCCGGCGTGGCCACAACCCGTGGCCGACAGGAGGACGACCGCGACGGCCGCCAGGACGGTCGTCCACCGGCGGCACCACCGCCGTGATTGCCGCGAAGCGGACCGCTGTTGCATGACGGACGTTTGGCTGGAAACGTTCGTCATGACGTGCGTACTTATGCGGCTCTGCGTCGTGTCGGCGGTGCGACTGATGCGCGATGGACGATAAGCGGCGCGCTCGCGACCGGCAGACGACGACGTGACGCTCAGTACAGACACGCGAAGATGATAAGTCCGACTCGTCGGCGACGACGCTCTGCGGGCCTGACAAAAAGAGTGTGTGGGGGGGAGGAGGTTAGGCGGCGTCTCCGATTTTGGGCCGGGGCGGGTGAAACGCGTCACGTCTTGACGGCGGTACACCGCCTCGACGGTTATTAAAATACGGCGCACAGTGTATCCTCACGACTAATGTATCCTTGTACTAATTACCTATGTTTGTTAAAAGTTAATTCTTAAGGAATTGACAATTCATCTATATCATATAAAAAATTATATAATTATAGAAATAATTTAGAAGGATCAAACTTCCGTTAAAATATCATACAATACATTTCAAGAGCAAAAGTTCTCATAAACTATGTACAATATATTTACATATTATGAACACATATTGTATTTTGCAACTGTATTTAGTTCGAACAATTTCAATCACATAAGCTGTTCATAAACTTAAATAATTAATTATATTTTGTTGTTTAAAAGACAAATTTGTCGTCATTCTACTAACACTATCAAATATCAAACTCGACGTATATACTATATACGTATGATCATTTTCCATAAATATCATTATAAATCATTAAACTGGGTCATCGCGAATATTGATATTATAATATAGCTAAATATTATATTGTATCCCGCAGTGCACAAATAATAATAGTATAATGGTGCGTTGAACATTTTCTTAACTTTCAGTTTTGGATGACATACTCTTATTCAATTTTCTATGGAAATTTAAATAATAAACTAATTACTAATATATATTAATATAACAAAACGCAAAATTATTATTTATAACTGTACTAAAAAATCGTTTTTACTAATAAGCATACTGTGTATTATTAGAATTTGTGTGTTTGAATACTTTGAATCTTAGAAACTAAAGAGCCGATTTTAATAAAAATGTTATCAATAGAAATCTCGAGACATTTCTCGATGGAATTTTAAACTTATGTATAATAATAAGTACTTTTTATATTAAAAGTATATGCAAAATTTAATTGCTAGTATTATTAAAATTTCATTTATCCTTGTTTTAACTAAATCACATTTGTACAAAATAATTTAAAAAAAACCTTAATTAAATGTAAATAAATTAATAATTAAATGTATACAAACATTAAAACTAATTGATTTCAAATATAATCAAATTTTACTGTGATGTTAATATATCTAACATTGTAACAGTTTGCCCCCAAACGGTCATATTTAACGATTTTGATTATATCGCAATAATTAATTTGTACAAAAAATAATTCCAGAAAAGTATCATTCTGCGCAATATAGATGGTAAAATTAAATTTAAAAAAACTTAACTTTGAAAATAATTGTAGAAAAAAACTTAATCGATAAAACACGTTTTTTTTTTTTTTTATTACACATTTTAGTTTTTTAAAATTATTTATAAAAATACGTTTGTTATTAAGCCGCGGCTAATTTATAGTACCCATATGGTTGAAGCCGATAATTCTGCGTAATTATTTTGGTGTTACCAATTGCGAAGTACAAATAATTTTTACTGCAATACTTTGTCCCATGTAACACTATACCCCCCCCTCATGCTCACCAACCTATATGTAGGTCCAGTATGTAATTATTTAAATTGTAGTTGCATAATATGGTGTTTTCTTACATGGCATACAGGAAATACTGAAAATCTAAGGTAAAATTAATACGAGAAAATTGATAAATTTAAATCTTTTCAGAAATAATTATTTCAAACCTTTTACCATCGTGCAAAAATAGGTCAAGGAAATAACCTTTAAAAAACAATGACAAATTTAACTGTTAGCTTAGTTCAATTTTTACAACGGCTGACCATTCAAATGATTGACATGGTGATATTTCACTCATTAAACGCGTGTATACGTTGGTGGTATTTACTCAAAAGTTAATAACAATAATTATATAGTATAAACATATATGATATATTATCATATTAACTAAATATTCATGATATTAATTATTTAATGTTTTTAGCAAAAATTAAATCAACCCACTGTTGCACTTTATAATATAGTAACATAAAAGTTACTTAAGTAACAATATCAAAAAAAAGTACTATAAAATATACTTATCTAACGATATAAGCTGGAGATCGTTTCCGCTCAGAATGATTTTTCACACATAATGATGTATCATTGAATTTGAATTTAACATACCCATAACATGACCCACTCGACACTTTATGTACAGCGGAGTAGTACCCACTTATCAACCATTTTTTTATTTATCTTTCTACCATCACATTTCGGAACAGTAACAATGCTTCTATTTTTCATTTTAATATCATATTTTAAGAAAAAGTCCCTAGACGGTATTTTAAAATTGAAAATTTTAAAACTTTTGCACCATTCTTTTACTCTGCAAATGTCCAAAAAATTTGAAAATTATAGTTCATGAATTTTCACATAATATTTGCTAATTTTGTGTGAAAAGTTTTAAGCGTTTTTCTAATATATGTGATGATAAAGTATAACACCATAAGTATGTATATTATTAATAAAAATACGCTAAGTTATGGCATTTATAGTTACTGATTAATGTATGATAATTGATAAGTAATAATATAATGCTCGTTAATTATTTTGACCACCGCACAGTGTTTGATGTTTAATACTTGTTATAGACACACTAAATTCAGAAATAATAATAATAATAATAATAATAAAAAGAGTTTACGAACAATTTGCGTCACTCTAAAGTAGGTAGGTATTATAGGTATATGGAATTATATATCAAGATGAAGAGAGAGATCAACGATTTGGTTGATATACAAAATATTATATGTTTTATGCAATTATGCCGCATGCGAACTGTCCATAAATTATATTAAGCGATGAGAAATCGATTACTTATATAACGCGACTGCAATATGTATATACATATAAATATATATATATGTATGTATATTGCATTGTAATGGTAAAATATAAGACGCATCGGAATCCCGTGAAGAATTTCATTATAGATCATCATCGGCCGCTGCAATTATTTCGTTCGCATTCCTGACACGAGATACGACGACGAAATACCGTGAAACTATTATATTGTTCGCCGCATAAAACTTTCGGCACCATGAAAATGAAAGGTTATAATATAAATGATAATAAAATAATTGAGTTATATTTCGAAAAAAAATCGTATTTATATATCACATATTATACGACTGCAAAACTTATTTGATATGTTTTTCGTTTAAGACACGATCAATAAATAATATTTAGATTATCTACCGAATACCAGTGGCGTATTTATGGGGGGTGATCAAGGGGATAAATCCTCCCCCCATAGGCTGTACACACAAATAATTATAGCCATCATATTATTTAAAAAATTATAAATTTTTTTTTTTATCAATAATTGATTAAATTTGTAAGAATTAAAAATATTTTAGTACAATATTCTCATTGGTATCTTCATTTATAAAGTCATATCCCCCCTCCCACATGACAAAAACCTAAATACGTCACTACCGGATACCATTATTTATTGGTATTTAGTCTATTCCGTGGTAGTATACCATTTCTCTAAAAATGAACACGAAATATAACAAAAACTAGCTGCTATATGTTCCTACGTGTTGTATCTAAGTTTTGGCCCTATTAATAAATAATAATTAAGTACCATTTTAAGATGTGTCTAATAGTTGGCATCATACATTGGTACTTATACAATATTATACCTAAAACATTATTGCTGTTCGTTTAATAATATAACGATAGTAGACTTTTCGACTGTCATAATATTATATGGGTTTATATAAAATATCGTCAAATCGTCACAATAATACAATATCAAGGAGTTTTCATCCTTTAAGCCGTGTCTATCACATTAGAATAGTATCGTTAGACGTTAATTATTTAGCAATTTCAAATTAAGAAAATTTGAATTTATAAAACAAATATATCGAACAAGTTTTGTCAGTATCATAATATTAACTAAAAAAATAAATATAGGTATATAACAATCAATAAAAATAAAAATTGCAACAGTTGCAATTTACCAGTAAGCTATTGTGATAATTGAATTTACAGTCTATGCAAATATAGGAAAAAAATGAAGTGCTGAAATATATAATATTTATTTTTTTTTATATTTGATATTTTTAATAAATGTATAATAAGTATACAATATAATAATATTAAAAAAATAAATGTACCACCATTTGTATGTATCAACGCTTAAAAAACGCTTAAATCGCAATCAATTAGAAATTTTTACACAAATCGGAAGAACTAATGTTGTCATCCAAAATGTTGAGGTGCTGAAGTTTTATAAAAAAATCTATAACACTCATTTTGAGGCGTTAAGATAATTTAACAAATCATTAGGAAGGGGTTATTTTTGGTATTATGAGAGACTAAGTTATAACTATGTTATGTGTAAAGGAAATTTCAAGCGAGGCACCATTTCATTCTTTTCTAGGGACACCATTTGTAACAATATTACCATAACCATATATACGATACATACTTAAATACGCCACTGGGCACTGACATATATACGTAATACCACAGAATTTTAACCATCGACTTTAGAACATCTAGTTCTACATTTGTACACATCACATGGGATATATAAAACTAAAAATAATTTAAGTACAATTCAAAATTTAATAAACATGATATTGGAAGCTAAGTCCCCTACAAAATCTAAAGGCCCTGTTATAGACGCGCACCAATGGGCATGAACTGTCGAGAAATGTCTGGACTACCAATATGCCGTAATTTTTATTATCCATGTTTCGTAATTTGTACACGATGTAGAGAAGAAGAAATATTATAGCTTAAAGAAAATAATATAATATTTCCTACACAATAGTGTTTTTGTGCACTGTAGTATTGAATAAAACATAATCGAACAGGAATATCATTATATTTTCTATAAAAACGAGTAGAGCGCGCCACGTACGGCAATAGTACAACCATATTGTTCTGTGGTTAAAACCAGGGTTAAACACTTAACCATAACACCGTACTATCTCCGACCACAATTTCAATAATAAAGTTGTTTATATTTTTGTGATAATAAAATAGTTTGATTAAAGAGAGAAGAAAACAATTGTCAAATTACGATCTGTGATCTTAAGTTAGAACGTTTGAAACGTAAAAAAAAGCTAATACTTATATTTAAATTAGGTTTTAAAGTTACACGATAACGAACGTTCTAGTGCTTTGAAATTTACATCGTGAGTGTATACTTTTTTTGTACATAGTACCGAGTTGCACGACAAGAAAAAAAATGTCCGACAAACAGGAACCTAATGGCAAAGTGTCCGCTGCGAATATAACGGACCAAGAACGTGATTGGGCTCAGCAAGCATTGGCCGAATATGAAAAAAAAAATTACAAATCTTGCTTAGAACATCTGCAACGAATTGAAGATTCGAGGCCCAATGACCCTAAAGTACTGCTCAATAAAGCCATCGTTGAGTTCTACGAAAGCGGTCTATGTACTGCTGACAAATTTCAAAAGTCATTTATAGACGTCTGTAAGCAGGTAATTTGTTAAACGTAACCATTTTATTGATATGAGTTTGCTCGTTTTCTTTAAATTTGTTTTTCAATAATGTTATTGTTTACAGGTGGAATTAAATCTAGAACTTTTGGATTCTTTAGAAGATGTTGAAAATTGCATTTATTATTATAACTATGCTGTGTTTTTATATCATTTGAAACATTACACCAAAGCACTGGCTATGATAAACAAAGTTTACTCATTTATAGAATCTCTAGGTAATCATTTATTGCACGTGATATTAAATGTATGTTCAAATATAATACCTAATTATTGAATTTGTTATAGAGGAAAGTTTGGCTCATAAAGTATGCCTGCTGATAGTCCAGTTAAATATAGATACTAAGAAACCTGCAGAAGCACTGAAATTGATAACTTATATTGAAAGCCAATTTGTATCAACAGATAATGCCACTAACATATTAACTGGTAGTGCTGATCAAGGAGGTCCTATTCACACGGAAACAGAGAAAACAGAAAAAGTATAATATTATATTATATGACTGGGTTACAAATAAATCTTATTTTCATAGAATAATATTTTAATTTTTCAAATTTTTTAGAAAGCCAATTTAGATGCTGCTACTGATGCATTTCGAGTCAGTCTTATTCAGTACCGAGTTAGGTCTCTAATGGAGCTAAATTTATTTGATGAGTGTAATCAACAATTAAATACAATTAAAGAAAAACAAGTAAAGTATTAGATTATTATTTTTATAAAGAAGTAAAGAAGTTTTGTAAACAAATTATATTTTTTATACTTTTCCAGGACTCAATTACAATGTTTTTAATGGGGAAATTAGAATACCTTCGCGGTAACCATAAAGAAGCACTTGCAATTTTGAAAGATATTCCAGTGAAAGACGATTTTATGTAATAATTTTTTACATTATAAATTTAAATCTAATTTAATTATTCATCGACATTTCTATTACAGAGAAACTGGAGAGTGTTCTTCAGTTTTAATAAATAATAATGTAGCTTGTTTGTATCATTATGCTAAAAAACCTACCTTGTCATTCACATCTATTTACAAAGCAATTGTCCAACACCAAAAAAATATTGTTGATGTTACTAAGCCTATTCAAGGTATGAAGTAAAAACCAATAATAAACATTGTAAATGTTAAATTATTTATTAAATAATAAATATTTGATTTTGAGTAGCTGAAGGCAGTTTGTCAGGTCAACCGCTTCATATAATTGGTGCAAGTATTAAAACTGAGCTTATGTTCAATTTGGGTATAAGTCTATTACACGCTAGAAAACCTGAAGAAGCATTTGACTGTCTAATTGAAGCTGTACAAACTTATCACATGAATCCTAGGCTTTGGTTAAGATTAGCTGAGTGTTGTATGATGACTCATAAAAAAGTAAATAGGCGTGTTTAATTAAATTAAGTCATAAAATATGGAAATGCACATATATAATTTGATTTTAGAGTAACGACAGAGATTTTGATTTTAAGAAACCTTATATTGAAGGTGTTATTGGTTCTGGTAAACACAGAAAAATTATTTTGAAGTCACAGTTATTTCCAGACACAAAATACAGGTTAGCTTAAGAACAAATTGTATGTTTCAAAATTTCTAAATTTAATTATTTTTCAAATTTTATAGTTGTGAAGCAGTTTCTGCATCCATTCCAATGCCAAGTCTCGAATTTGGCTCATTATGTATTCGTAATGCAGTTTTATTAATTCAAAATGATACTATTGACTGTTCACCTTCTCATACACCTATTAACACACCACACAAAGACTATCTTTTTGGTTGTATTCAATCAGCTGGAGCATATATAGCCCTATGTCTTGGTGATCCAGTGGTTGCATTAAAGTATTCACAAGAGTTACTAAAGTCTGACAAAATTAACAAAGTTCATAAGTAAGTTAATATCATATTATTATTATCTGTTTAGAATTACTAAGGTCTATTATCTTACAAACTATTATGATTTTTATTTGTAGATTTTTAGGTCATTTATATGCAGCTGAAGCACTGATACTGTCAGATAAACCAAATGAAGCAATAGATATGCTAAAAGAGTCTAATGCTTTTGACGATATTGAACCTGAAATACATGAACAGCTTAGAACTGAACAATGGAAGCCGGACAAACAAAAATCTGCCAAGGCTGTTCTTTATTATAACTTAGCGGTAGCGTTAACACTAAGGGGTGATCTTGATAAAGCTGGAGAATTACTTAAGCAAGTAAGACTAGTATTAAAATGCTATGCTTTCTGTTATCTAATTAAGATTCATAATACAGATAACGGCATATTATAATATAAATTATTTTTAATGTCTGTCCTGTGAAATACATGTAAAACAACAGTTGAATCACATAAATGTTACAATGAACATTTTTTTTTTTTTTTTAATATTAATAGTATAATCTATTTAAATACTTTTATTATTTTATTAAAAAGTATAATATTGTGACTCTTTCAGATATGGCTGTCAAAAATCGAACATGTTTCAGTACCTGTTCACGTTGTCATCTTAGCTCTATACATTCACTTACGATTAGGTAAGAAAATACAAAAATGTTCTGGGTAAATTGCATTAGAGTTTGTTCTTAAATATTTTCTTGATATTTGTTCCAGGCCAAAAAGAAATTGCAATAACTTTAATAAAACAAAATTGTCCGCAAGCAAAACGATAGGTAAAATAAAATTTTAGGTTACTATAAAATTACATTATATTATTACTTATAACAACAATAACATACTTGCATGTATTATATTTTATTTTATATATGTAAGTATATGATAGTATAGATATCAATAAAAATTGAAAAAATAAATTGTTTACATTACTTAAAAAAAAAAACACAACAACAACAAAATACAATTTTACTCTCTCTCTCCTTCGTTCTCTTTATATTATAAAATATTAAATTATACATAAATAAAATATTTTTAAAAATTTAACACTTGAATTCGTATTTTATTTATATCTTTTAATACTATTTCACTTAACGTACTTCCTATACGCAACTGAATTTTACTCCTGCAAACACATCAATGGCATAATATTATAATCACGACGGCTGTTTGATTACTGATTTATTAAAAGTAGGTGTGATTAACATTTAACAAATAAGACGTACCATCATCACTCGAAAAACAATTGTGACAATGCAACTTTTTGTTCCTGACTCGTACGTCAGTTCCCATTAAGCCGTCGCCCAACTGTACGCAGCATACGCAACACTTGAAACACTCAATGTGGTAAAACAATTGGAGGCTCTCAATGATCATGGCGGCGCCGCGACCAAGTTCCACTGCGCAGTGCGAACACTTCTTTTTGCCACTGACGCTCAACATCGATTCTTGTGGAGCAGCATCACTTGCGATGTGATCGTGTCTATAAAAGTCACACCCGACAAAAAATCCATCGTCAAATAAGTGTTTTTGTATCGTTTTAGAGACAAAAGTAGGCTATGTAAATTATGCTGGCTCCCTTGTGAAATTCAATTTTTTAGTGTATATGTATTTTCGAAACTAAATTCAATAATTAATTTTTGTTGGAAATAAATATTTTAGAAGTTTAAAAAAAAAAAAAATTTCACGAATTCTTATTTTAAGATTTTTACGAAGCGTTTCATTGAAAATTTAAGAAAATATTTTTTTAAGTTTAACAGCTTAAGAATGATGGACGATTTTGGACAAAGAAAAGCATTTTTAAACATTTTTAATTAAAATCCATGATGTTTGAAGAATTTTTTTGTTTTTAAATTATTTGGTTCTAACTTTTTACTTGATATTTAAACACTTGAATTCAACATCAAACATACAAAAAAATTCTGGAAATTCAGGTGGAGCGAGCCCGGTAAAGTACATTTGTCTTCAAAAATATGTATTAACATCAAACGGAATAATCACCTATGGAAATCATTGAATGATAAACGGTCTTGCACACGCTGAGTCAAGGTATTAATAACTGAATCAGGCAAAGGTTTTTTGTGTGATGGCGGTGGTGGAGGCGGTAGAGACGGTCTGGTACGTGATCGTGGTTGGTTTGACGCAATAGCGCCGGGCGGCACTTGACGGTTACACCGGTCGACTAGACGTCGATGTTCTGCTTCCTAAAAACAAAGTAATAATGCATAACAATATAAATTCGTACAAACACAAAATTATACAAAATTCGATTCGACTTACTTGAATAAGCCAATGTTGGTAATTATATTTTTCCGACTGACTATTAATCGGCTTTCTTTTGGCGTAGACACTCTGCTGGACCGGTCTAGGGCAACCGTTCTGAGAAGACCTGAAATATTATATTAACATGATTTGTTAAATACAACGGATTCGATTCAATCGGTATAATGTACGTTTAATATTAGGAGTATTTTATTTCAAACATGTGAGCGCAGTCCTGTACATGACCGCGACGCCCAACAAGTGTGATTAATAAATTAACAAACACCCACCGCACTTCAACGAGAAGTATTCGAACAAGACAACGTACGACAACAGCGCGCATGAAATATTATACGTTTAATTTATCGAGTAAGTATCAAGTATACTACACACGTTTTTCGTTTAATTCGTCGCTACGTTGGCTGTTTGATTTTTAGTGCGAGGTAAAAACCAAATAGAATTTATCGAAGAGATAGGTAGGTGTTGCATATCGACATGTCGTATAAATTATATGTAAAGTACTCGACCCGAAAATTGTCAACGAGAGAGGAAATTAGTTTTTCTACAGTTTTTCACACTTGCGTATCATAAACACATCGTATAAGTATTTAATTATGAAATATCTAGATATTAAATTAATCAATGGGTAGGTATAAAACTTAAAACAATATGAAAATAATACGAACCATGTAAAATCTTCAGGTTGATGGTATTGACTGATGCTATGAACAGGCTGCTGTTGCTGTAAATACACAAATGATAAAACAATTAATAATTAAGTATTTAAGTTAATATTTATATCCATTATCGAAAATACAATATTAAATTACACGACTACACAAGTAAGTGGAGTGAACGCTCCGAGTATACCTATATTTGAGTTTTTTCTTTGTTGAATACCTTCATAAAAATTTATTTTATTTTTCTGTGGTTGAAATTAAAGATTGACGATAAAAACTATTTACTCAAAAAAAAGAATCTAATTTTAGAATATTTGAAAATTACAAATCTTTAAACGCTTAATAAATTATTATAATCGTATAAGGTGAAAATTTGAAAAATTATTTCTGTGAAGGCTTCACCTTTGTCCTTTGCCAATGTACTTTATAACATGGTATAATGTTATAATATATGAATTTATATATAATAATAAATTATCCTGTAATATTTATATTTTTATACTTCTACTATGTATATTTGTGTACATATATCAACAAATTACATTTCTTAAGTTATAATAATGAAAAC
The DNA here is from genome assembly GCF_002803265.2 of Melanaphis sacchari. Taxonomy (NCBI): domain Eukaryota; kingdom Metazoa; phylum Arthropoda; class Insecta; order Hemiptera; family Aphididae; genus Melanaphis; species Melanaphis sacchari. Next base: position 7,642,244 of record NW_020271560.1, on the reverse strand, counting down.
GCTATTAATTTTCTAATATAAATTATACGAGTATATATTCATTTGATTTTTGGTAAAGTACATACCTATGCATGAATGTTATTGTGAGAGAAAAATGGAATGCTTTTATTTTAAAACATTTTGTAATGTTACTTTTTTGTTGACCATATTATTGTATAACCTAAGCGGATAAGCCTAACCCAACTTAGGTGGGTTGGTCTTAGTATCAGAAAATTCAACAAAAAAAAAAAAAAACTTTTTTCAGCGACACTGAAGATGTGTATTAACTCTCAAAAAATACAGTAAGGTCATTATTAGATAAATCTATATTCTATAACTCATTATACCATTATTAATTGTTATGGTATATTATATGTATATTGTATGGCCCAGTTATAAATATTCTTTATATTAGGACAGTAATAATTTCTTTATTTCTTTATTTTTTTTTAAATTTTAGAAAACTGTAATAGATTAATATAAAACTATAAAAGCTTCTCATTTTTCATTTTCATTAAATATTTAAATAGTTTTGAGTAAGTTATATATTTCGGGAAGATATAAAACAGGTAAAGGAGTAAATTTTATACATGCATAAAGGCATGAACATAATATTATCTATATATGCTCTTTAGAGCGTTGATTAACAGTCGTTATAAAAATTAAAATTCTACAGAAAATTCGTAGCATTTCTGAATAATTAATTAAGACGGGCAAAAAAAGTTCAGAGGGAACTAAAATATCAAATGACGCTCACCTCCAAGTTTGGCATGGACTGAGTGTGGTCTAATGTCGGTGGCTGCGGACCGACATTTGCGACGGAGGCAGTTGATGAGATGTCTTGCATGGAGTGACGGGTGGGTGGCGGCAACCAGTGTGCTGATCCAACTCGAGCGCATTCTTGATTGTTTAGATCCTCTTCGAGTTCTTTTAATTTTTTCACTAATTTTTCACCTACCAAAACCAAAAAATACGATTCGTCATGTCGAATAAAATATTTCTCTTCTATAACTAAATGTTCCAGTGTTTATAATATTATGATGCATGTAGGTATCATAGATTATTAGTTACAAATTTTGTAAATTTAGGTAAAAATATTCTGTACTAAAATATTCAACCAATGCCTCATAATAAATTCCAAGTTTAAAAGCAACAGATAGCATTCAAATGTAATAAAAAAAAAAAAGAAGACCAGTTTGAATAATAATAATAAAAAATGTTTGCAGTTCTATGAAATGTAACAATTATACTGTCACCTTCATATAACTAAAATACTTTTTAACTAATCTACTACCCGAGAAGGGGGGGAGGCTGTACAATATATAAATTAACAAAAATAATAACACAGAAACACAAGCTTCATAGAGATATTGGATTTTGATAAATGTTTTTTTTTTTTTTTTATCTGAAAGAAGACTTTTAACATTGAACTCTCATATTTTTATTTTATTTTAAATAATAGTAAAAAATAGTTAGTAGAAAAAAGTTAAACATTTAAGACTATAAAATTAAACAATAAAGTTCAATGCAGGTAATATTTTATTTCTCTATATGATTAAAAAAAAATTAAAAATTAATTTTACAAAACAAGATATTATTCTAATTACCTCACACCGAGTGCCTTAAGAAAAACTATTCCATATACATATATTATTATTTATTATTAACACGTGACATTTGCCAATTATATTAGCAACTAATAACATTTTATAATAATTATTTATAAAAAATAAAAATTATGATAATATTACTTATTTTTTTCTAAACCAGTTATTTTTTATTTTTTATTTTATATTGTTCTATCAGTTGCTCTTTTAACCCCGTTGGATATTGTAGTAAGTACAGCCAGTACAGGATATTTATTCAGATATTGGATAAGTTGTAATGTATAGGTAAAGGTGTTTAAACCATAATTTACCTATATTATTTTGAGCTGCTTTGTTCTTCAACTGATTACACCGACTCTGTTCTTCTACCTGTAATATGTCTCTCATATATTGACTACTCTCGCTGTCGCCACCGTCATCTACATACACGTTCTGCGACGGAATGCTGTTGACGTTCTCGTAAATCTGCAACATCGTAATTTTCTATGCTCAGATAAAAGGTCATAATACATAATTTAATTAAAAATACGAGTGTCAAGATAACCGTGATTACGACATAATACGCACAATCACTATAAAGGGTATTTTTTTCAGGTTTACGTTTTTATTATACACTTTAAGAAAGAACTACACGTGTAGGCTTATGAATGAGAATCGAAAATAATTTAGCATTTTGCAAATGCGGGATTTTTGATAGTATTTAAGTACAGTAACTTTAAATTAAATATTTATTTGAATTTTTATTTTAAAAAAAAAATTGATTCTACAGTTTTATTTTTTATTTGTTTTAGTCTATAATTTTACACGGAAAACCTCGAAACATCTTGCATATTGTATATTGAATACTATCGTATATGATATTTTTATAAAGTATCGAATACCGAAATTTTCACTAACCCTAGTTGTATCATGTAGTTGCCGTTCGGGTTTGTTCTGATTGTACAAAAGTTTTTCCAGCCGACGTTCCTCTTCCAGGAACGACGTCAAATCAGGAGGTTTGGACTTCAAATTTTCTAAATCTATAACACATAATATACAGCACAAACATAAGATAGGGCACGGTGCTTGAGATTATTTATATCGAAATCGTTTTATCGGAGACTTACCGTGCTCGTAGCTGGCATTACCGTTCGTGTATTCTTCCAAGCCAAGAAAACTAGAACGTTTCATCCACATCTCTTTCTTTATACGTTTGGCTGACTCCATGCTGTCCACGGCCTATGCATCATCACACAACAACAACACACCGCATTCAGTACTATATATATATATATATTAATTATGGGTAATGGTTAATAATTAATACTTACAGGTTCAAGCGGAAGTTGTACCTGGCTATCGTCATCAGGATATGCGTCTACAGGTGGTGGAGGTGGTTTCTCTTTGGGTGGTTCCAGTGCATTGACGGGAGTCAATTCAAGTACCTAAAGAAGACATCGATACAAGTCAAGTGTGATTTCAAGAGCTTAAATTTTCCGGATATACAAATGATTCAGAATTCACACAATCACAAAAAATAAAATAATAAAATAATAAATTACCACAGTTTACTTCTGAGAGCACAATTCCAGCGAACCAATTATATATATATATATATAATTGCAAATTATTACTGATCTACTATGTATACTAAACCTTATAAATTTGCGGTTAAAATATTATAATCCAAACGATCGAGGGACGTCACGGGTTATGATAAAATCTTGTAAGCCATCCGTTAAACCGCGTGATGTGGTGTATAATATTATACTGTAGTATAATATTATAAAAGAAACTCAGATGGCGGTTTTGGTTAAGTATATATAGATATGTTTCTATGTTATGCAGTTACAAAGCACGTGCGTCATTAAATATATTAAAATGTTAATCTAACAGTTTCCAAGTTCCTATGATTCGCGGTTTCCTTATTATAGAAACATGGTCCACACTTCCCATAAATAAAATTATTTGCATCAAAAAGGTAAAAAAACTTTAAAAGTATTATAAAATATAAAGTCATCATGTATGACGTAATGTAGGTTAACAAAATAATATTAATATTTTTGTGTCAAGAGTCTTATACATTGAAATTTGAAACAACAAAGTACATAAATAGTACGAGTATTAAATGGTATTATAAATTTGTACCTCTTTTGAGATAAGGTCGCTAATTTTATACCTAACCTAATCTAACCTACAGTACAGGGATACCGTCAGAAGTTTGATTATTATTTTTAATTGTTTGTCGTTTTATGTTCCAGTATAAGTGACTAACTTTTCTAAGTAGAACCCATTTATCACGAATTCTATATATTAAAAATTAATTTAAAAATATTCTAAATATAAGTATTTATTATTTTTATAGGAATCTCTGAATATGCTATACTTAGGAATTTAAAATAAAAAATTTTAAATACTGACAAGCATATCCAGGGCAACCTTACATCATTTAACGTCCATAATTAGTACACGCGCAAAATAGTACATTTCAGTAAACATTGCATATAATGCAATATGTGCCGATAATGGTATACAATATAATGTAGTCACGTATAACCTTATACGGGCTTTATTATATTATTGTATGTATAGTATACTGTATATATACCATATTGTACGTGTCGCCGACATGTTGTTGGACGACGTTCGGTGGCTGTTGCAGCAGAACAGGACTGGGCTGCAAGTTGGATCGTTCTTCGTCGTCAGCTTGGCTCACGCAACTCGACATGTCCTCGGTGTGCACACCACTATCTTCGGCGCTTAGACACGAACCCGGGTAGTTGCCATCATCAGGATCTTCAGCTGTGTGACCGCACTCCTGGTCCAAGCTGTCGATCGAGTGCCGGCTAACTAGATCGGAAAGGGACGAAAGCTGCTGATGGTGGCGGATATGCTGCAGGTGATGGTGGTACTCATCCTCCACCATGCAAACCCGTTCTTTCTCCAGCGCTACTATAGGTTTTTCCTCTTCGGCCATCATCTCTTCCTCCGTCGCTGATGCCGTTCTTTCGTCTTCTACTTCTGAGTCAACGGCCAGACAGCGATGTTGCAGTATTTCTTCTTCACTACTGTAGGTAATTTGCTGTTCGTCTTGCGGCTCCACTACCTTAGCTGAATTTGTTCCTAAAAATGAAAATGCAGTTATATACTCCTATATTATTATCAAGGTTGAAATCTTAATATTTTAAATAATTGCGAAATTGTCTTATTAGTATAGGTATATATTTTATATCTCTATACTTTTTAGTGTAATATAAGATGTATGCTTATAAAAAAATTATTGCAATGGCACTAAAAATCAAACAAATCATAATTAATCATACAAATAGAATAAACCATTTCCAATTTTTGAATATCACAATGAACAGTTTTATAAAAAATATGTATAGGTATATTATTTAATTATATTTATTATAATTGTTTATCTTTTAACTCAAAAAATATTACTTATACATAAGTAATTTACAGTTAATCAAAACTTATTAAAATTCGTATTTTTCTCTATATTGGTTGAAAAAAGACAATAAATGCCTAAATACGTAAAGCGTACGTTTGAAAATTTTACCTGGTAACGGCGATTTGGGCGAATAAATGATGTCTTCGACCATTTGTTCCAGAAAAACGTTCGCAACAGGAGTGGCAACATTAGCCTGTGGCGATGGTGTCGGCGATGCTTTGAGAGATTTCTTTTTTGCGAGTGACGATTGTCTAGCCAGAATATTGTGTTGCACTTCGGCAGCTTTTGTTTCCGAACAAATCTTCTCAAATATCTCCCGACGCTTAACAATGTCCACCTTGGGCAGTTCACCGGTGGCAGCGGAGTTCAAGTCTTTCGTGGACTGCGATCGCGTCTTGAGCAACATGACTTTCTCCTCGATTTTGGGCGCTGACATCCGACGCCTAATCTCGGTTACTGCGGGCTTACGGCACGGTAACGGCTGTTCTTCACACTTAGCCACGGAAGTCCGCTTGGACTCAGCGAAATCAACATAGTCTTTGATGGCCCTGTCGTATCCGTTTTCGGCTACGGCTGGTTCGGTCGGAGCCACCATGACTGCGGCAATCGTTTGCACCGTCGCCATTTTGACGGGCACAGCCGCGGGTTCTTTGGCTCCACGGAAGACGTCATCCTCCTCGCGATCCTCTTCGACCAGATCTTTGGTTTGACAATCGAATTGGTGCGACACTCGCTCCTCGACACTACTATCCGTCGAACGATTCCGATGGTCTTCCGTCGTGTGATTTTGCAGCATCTCATCTCCATCATAGTCGTCAACGCAGTTCTTTTTACTAGTGCTCAGGCCAAGGTCGCTGAGATCGTTACTATCATCGTCATCCTGGTACAGCGCGGGTAAACTCCTCAATCGTCCGCTCTTACCCCTGCAGAGACAACATGCAAATATCAGTAATATACAAATAATGAAAAATCAATCGTCTACATATTTTTTAATCGAGATAAGTTAATGAACAAAAAACACATAAGTACGAAGACTAAACAGGGCGTTAACGTGTTTAAGTGGAGTCGTGTTCCCAAAAAAACATTTAGGTAATAACAGTGGCGGCATAAACTCGTTTTGGAAACTCGCATTGGCCCGACAGCGCATTTTATAATATGTTAACATTTGTCATTTACGCTCAATGCACTGACCGATTTATACATTTATAGTTTATTATATATATTGCTATATTTAATATTATTATGTACGTATATATGTGTGTATGTGTGTGTGTGTATTGTCGTGCGTTGTTGTTATTATTATTATTAGAACGTGAGTCGTTTTGGTTTGTGAACTGCAGTTCTCTCATAATCCTGGATATATCATAATACAACTTTCACCTAGCCACTTTAATTGGCATCCCATTGTATACTGCACTGCAGCGCATATGTCCTGATGTAGTAATACAACTTTACATAATTTTATTCCCATTATCGTTTTCGTTAGCCTGAATATCGTCGTCGCAGCCGCGATGCTTTTAATATTAAATAAGAAAAAATCGCTTCTTTAATCTCCCACCTCCACCATCTATTAATTGTCACGTCTATCCAAAAGTAATTTGCCACCGACCGATCTATACGCACGAGGCGCCTATGCAATATAACAGCTTCTTTATAAAACATATATATATATATATATAATTGATCACGCGGAAAGAAAGCGGGGTCATTCATGTACATGGGCATTAATATATTATTATATTAATAATATAAAGGTATACCTACCGTGCGTAAGACGACGAAATTCGCCAATCAATAGACACATTAGTAGCAATGACTAAGGTGGTAAAGATGTGAAAATATTCGATAATAATGAAATATATAGGTACCTATCTACAACCATGTACTGATCTCCTGCCAAGAGCAAATAGTCGCGAATAATGGTGATTTCAGATGTATTATATACAAAGGAAATGTATCTTATATATGAATGTGTGTATATAGAAAGCATCGACCGTGCTAATTGAACTTATTGACATTATCTGCAGATAGTTAACGCATAAAAACAGCTACTGGAGATTGACTATATGCAACAACTACCGCAGAATTGAGTCGTGAAGACATTTAATTAATCTCTCTTCTCAATGTATATATTGTTAAAATATCACAACTAAAGATATTAAATTTTATGTTTTCACAAATTTAATAGAAACTTTTCAAACTAAAACGCAAATCTTTCTTTAAGACACTTTAAAAAGTTTTAATTAAATATACGAGAGACAATATGTTTATATTTTAGTTTCCAATAAATCCAAAACTTTATTTAATATAAAAATATGTCTGAGCAATAACGATTTAATAACGGATTTAAAATCAATTATTTTTAAAACTTTTAACATAACTACAATATGTTAACTGATTGACTAATTGACAAGTTATTTCTCATTGCAATATGTATTACGTGAACACATTGTTTTTTAAACTGGTTTTTAAAAACATTTAGTAAATATATATGTATATATGCGGTGGCCGATGGAAGAAAATAATAAATATTAACCCGACAACTTAGACGCCATCATTGAAATTGTTTAGTTTTTAAAAATTTTCTTGGAATGATATTTTAACACATTGAAATCGTGTAAAACGTATAAAACGACAAAATACATATACCTATCTGTCCAATAAAAAATATACATAATATACTAATAAACAATAAACTATATAGACTATATCCAAATAAGTCACCGCCGTTACAGTATTTAGTCGCGTTTTAGTCGATTTTTCTATGAAATTGGATTAGTAATAAAATGTCCTATACTGGTGGAAAGTGTCAAGGCCAGAGGACCATGAGGATTAACTCGATTCGAATAATCACTCGGTGACGGATATGCGAGGCATTGAGTTGCGGTATTGTTCATTATGTACATATACATGCGTCGACATAATAACCAACATTTATAATAATAATAATAATATATACATTCGAATGAGATTGAAAATTAAAAACAAGGCTATATTATATATAGCCGTTCTCGTTCGATTTTTGTTGTTGCGCACTGCAATCGAATAGCCGATCTAATCAAAATCACTGCATAACGATTATTTCGACATAAGTTTACACAGCCGCAATGCATGTGTGTGCACGGGCCGACAGTTTTTGACGAGAAAATACTACGAAAACACAATGAGTGAGAACTAAAATATATATATAATGCTAATTAAGAGACGTAAGAACGCAGAAAAATCAGAAAGGAGAAGATGGCGTGTAGAACCACACGCAATTGACCATATATTATAATATAAATATATAATATTACACAAACACAGGACTCAAAGATCATAATCATTATAAGAGATTGGTACATGGTGAGGACTACGTAAACCGTAGCAACGATATCCGAGGTATCTGCATAATATATGTATTATGTATATTATAGCCGTCATTCAAACTCGACGGGTTTAATATAATATAAGTAACATTACATAATACTATATACACCTGTAACTGAAATGATTGTATTTTCAATTTTCTATCCGGTTACAACCGAAAACTTATGGTATGTAAGCCACTGATAAGAAGCTACAGCGTATCTGTACGTTGTAGGAACTAGGTACACATCCATGTCCATATTTAAAATAACAAACACGTGAATATCAAGTTTTCAGAGTTAAATTATTGTTTGTTTTTTGCTACATTAATGGTTGATATGGACAGTAATGTTGACGGATTTTGCAATAATTGTCGATATCGGGTACTTAAAAATCAAAATTACATATTTTTCTTTGTTAAAGTCGTTAACATAAATATATCGTAAAATGATTTTTCAGTACTCTATGATAATCTATACTGTTATTTGATCAGCAGAGTGGTATGTGAATAAAATATCATACCGGATAAATGTATATATAATTTGTGGAGAATTTTATAATAACGTTATGAACGGGAAAAAAATCTATAGACACCTATGCATACGTAATATATATCCCCGAAAGTTAAAGTATTGTGTATATATAGCGATTTTTCCACGCCTCTATCGCCGCGATTTCAATTTAGATATCATATTATGCACGCGTGCAATAAGTATGCGTATATTTTCATATTGGTACATATATCTAAAATATAGCTAAAATTGTATGAACACATAACCATAAGTGGTGCCAAAAAAATGATTAGGTTAGTCCGTGTATTCACAGTTCAGTTAGACGATAATATAAAACGGAGAAAGACAATATACACAGTTGATTGCTATAAACGGCCCAGATAATATTATACCTATTATGTGCTGAAAAAATACCGTCAGAATTATTACACAATCACGCATCGGTCGGGACTACGGACATCTTTCTTTACCTATTGAAAGGCTCCAAATAGATCATGCTATAGATAGGTAGATAGGTAGGTACAATGTATATAATTTTAGTGTAAAAAATTATTTAGATAGAGAAAACTTCTAAGAATGTATGTATACTATGACAAAACTATCCCCTTTTAAAATGTACATTATATAATCTGCGAAATAAACTATGAATAAAAATTTGATTTTAAGTTAAATACCTTGTGTGCAAGACTAGACGCAAATAATATTATTTGTGTGCTTTCATACTACATTGTTCCTTCAATAATCCAAGGTCGGACCCACTGACCGATTTTACAGTAAACTTTCAAGATCGATAATATTTATATATGCGTATATACCTACATATTAATTTTATAGGTATTTCCGATAGGTTAAACGCGTTCGTTGAACTCTGAACAATAAAAATAATTATTTTTTTAAGAAAATTACTGTCCACATGAGAGTAAAGATACAAATAGATCAAATTTTTGCACGAATGCAATATAATAACTGCATTGCCAATCAACCAGATATATGCTAGTTTAATTAATTTATCAATCACGTCCACTATTATATACGACTCTGCAGGTATATACAATATAGCTACCGCCAATCGAATCTAAGTTTTAACGACCTAAAAATAAAAATAATTATTCTCTTCGACCTACATAGTTTTTAAAATAATTAAATTAAAACAAATTTCTACAAACAACCCAAATAAAAAAATCACGGAAATTTAACTTAATTAATTTAAAACTATATGAATTATAAATTGCATATTATGCAATTATGCTAATAATAATTCAATATACGATTAAGTTAGTATAATTAATAACTCTAATAGTAAACACTCATATAATCATTACTATGAGTAGGTATTTATATTTTTTATGAAATGCAATAATAATGACTGATATAATATAATTTATATGCGATAATGCGTCAGTAAATAAATAAATATAAAAAATTCTCAAGAATGGTATAATATTTAAAAATCAAAAAAAATAATTTTCTAATTTGAGTTTTGGTAAAGTATACATTGTAGATACCTAATTGTTTGATTTTATTATTGTTGTACTTATAGTTTTACTGTTGTTACAATGATTTAAAATGCATAGTTGTACAACACAACCATAGTAAATAGAGATTCTCACGAGTCTACTCGACCGGTTTTTTGCGTTAATTTCCAAAAAAAACATGTTTATACATTTTTCTATACCTAGAACGGAGTTTTTTTCTAGTCGCCATTAGCTGTACATTGTCCCAGTTAACAAAAATCACACATTCGATTGTACCCGTTCAATTATATACAGCATATACCAATCAAATGTAATATTTTTGCATTTCATAATATAATCATAGTGTAATATTTTTGAATTTCATAATATAATTATAATGTAAAATAAACTAAAGATTTTATATTACATTATACAGGCAATTAAAAGCATCTTAATCAAAAACTATAACTCAACGTCAACGACTGCGATGGATAACAGAATAGTATTAAAAAATAATTAAACTTAGCGATACAACAAAATATTATAATTAATGATTGAATTAATTATATTAATACTAATAATACCAAAAACAGATACAGTATAGTTATAGTCTACAACAGCAGTATTTAAAATGATTAAATTAATAATGTACTCTAGTACGAGAAAATCTTGAAAATAATTTTACAAACCAATCTGAAAAAAATCAACTGAGTTGATAGAAATAAGTAAAAAAAAAAAAAAAAACGACCTTGAATAAAATACTTATATGTGCACATAATTTACTAACAATCAATGGCGTTACGATAAAGGTGTTAGGTGATTTAAATTATAACCTGGAACAACGACAAAAGTTTTATTTATTTTTAATCGATCGCTGTGCCTATATTCTAAGATTATGTATCAAAGCACAATACAACAACACATCATGTTTGAACGAAAAATTGTTCATTAAATTAACCTACGATCAATAAAATTGTATGATTATAATTTAATATGAACATAGTAGCAACAATCGACCTTTGGGAAATATATACGTGTGACATCAACATTGCCACTATACACTAGTGCACGACGAGTATAAACCTAATAGTAATAGATACATTTTTTTATAACATAACAATAATAATTATTATCAAACATCGCCCAACAAAAAATTAGAAAAATACTACCGGCAAATAAAAACCAATATTAAAAAAAATAAAATAGTATTTTAGATTTTGATCAAGTTTCAAAGCAATGAATTTATTGGTTTTACAATGATGTATTTATGTAGGTTTTAATTTTGTTTAGCGTCACTTTTAGGGATAGTATATCTTCAATCCTTAATTTTGTGTGTGATTTCTAGTATAAAATGATACCTAAAGTAGGTTAGGTACTTTATTGGAGTCAAAAGAAAAAGTTTCCAGTCCTTTTTATAATAATCTGGAAAAATAATTTCAGAAAACGGAAATATTTATTATTAAAATTCTAATTTTAATTTAACGCATCAATTACAGTAACCTATTTAATGAAGATGCTCACTGAAAATCTATACATGAAAGCAACTTTCCCAATTTTGTTATTTTGTAAAACTATAGATACAGCACAAACAGCACAACACCGTTATTCCGTCCATATTATTGCATCATAATATAGTAATAATCATGCGAAATGATTAACTCGCGCCTAAACCCGAACGAGGTAAAATACCAAAATTAATAATGTAGGTACGAGTATATCTGTGTTATATAGATACACGTTTTCCTTGGGCTTTAGATTTTCGAATAACAAAGAAAACAAATTATTTGAAAATTATTCAAAAGCTCAGTAACTTATATAATATATACCAGGGGCGGCCCAACAGTCGATCGCAAACGATTTTAAAGTCGATCGTGCTAGAATTTATTTTTAGGCTGCGTTCACGAAAATTAATTATGATGGTATAGTAACTTAATAATAATAAAAACTTTTTTATCGAAGTCAATCCTCAAAGGTGAAATATATTTTTAGTAGATCGTGGCCGAAAAAAGTTTGACCGTCCTTGATATATACTGTATTAAACGGGGTATTACACACATAATATAACAATATGGCATGTTGCACATGGTAATTTTACTATCCTCACGGTTACATACATATATTATATTCCCGTGAATTTCGAAGGTATATAACAAATACTGTTTTTATTTTAATACTTGTGTTAGTAACGCAAAATAATCTAAATGAGAAATGGGTTTCCTCGTTTGCATTTGACATATTATTTCCTATCGGACCTACCTACATCATGTGGACATTTGATTCCTATAACCGACAATTAGGTAGGTACTAGTTAGGTACCAATTACACGGTGGTTATATTACATATATATGATATATTTCTTTTTTCAGACATGTGTATTGTATATTAATTGTAAGTACATAATATGCGTTTCATATCTTAGGAGATATAATATGACGTTATTTTTTACACTTTTTAAAATGAATAAAAAGAGAATGTAAATGGATCATTTTTCGACCTGAACAACAACTTCTACTGTCTACTACATATATGTTTCATTAAGTTTTACATTTTTTAAATATATATATATATATGTGTATTTATTTATGTGTATACACATCTTCTGTAGAACGTATAACATAAATTACTTCAGCATACAGCCTGCATTAGCGAGGGGTCTAAGAAAATCTTAAATAATCGGTAAAAATATTTTTATGCTTTTATTTCAACATGTTATAAATGCGTTTATTTTTATTTTTGTCGGTTATTATTATTTTTGTTAAATGATTTTAACATAATATTTACTATTTACTAATCTGCAGCTTACGTGTCACCCATAATAATCGTTAGTTATAATTATTTATATCTGTATAATAACAATGTATTCAATGAGTCATTGTATTATTCTATTCTGAAAGAAATCCTATAAATTTAAAATTGATTTATGTATTTTTTAAATTTTAACTTCCTATACTATTTTAATTATAATAAACAAATCATACCTGCAGTACATTATCAATGTCTAAGAACTTTAAAAAATAAACAATCATATACTATAGCGGTTCTTAGCCTGGAGTATAATCTGAAGGGGCACGGGAAAAAAATTAATCAATGATGGAAAATGTTTAATTTGTTTATTAAAAAAAGTTTCGTTTCAAAATTATTCAATATATGTCATGAAAAATGAAAATTTGTGTTACAAATTAAAACTTAACCATCAACTTATCTAATAGATATGGAGTATAAAATGTAACATAGAATGTTTATTATTTTTTATTCAAATATTTTAAAAGTAATTATGTAAAAAAGTTTAAAAATTATAATGAAGGGTACAATCTAACAAAAAATTAAACTTAGGGGTAAGAAACGAAAAAAAGTTGTGAACCGTTGATATAACATATTTAGCAAGATATTTCTAAACAATAATAATCACAACCAGAAACACGATATTATATTTGAACTATTAGTCATCAAATAATAGTTTAATAGTATATGTTATTTAATTAAATTACATAATACGTAAAATGTTTGTATTTTCAATTATCAAAATTTGAAAAATAATAATTTTTAAACCATGCAATCGACCCAATTTACAACTTGTCTTCTGTTATTTGACTACATACATAGATGTAGGATTAATTTAATATGAAAACGAATAATTAAGCATATTAATTTTACATCTTAGAAAAATTGTACATTGTTTAAAACAAAAATTTAATAAATATATTTTTAACACATTCTTGTGTTCTTCTATGTTTTGCTTGAATGGAGTTTCAAATAATATTTTTTTTAAAAATATCATTGAATAAATATAACATGATTCATTTATACATAAACATAACCTTTACACACATTATACCGAATAGCCATTTGAGTTAATTAAAAGCCAATTTACTTTTACATTTCATTGTATAAAATAATATTAATATATAACCATGAAATAAGTCATCAAAGATAAATAAACCTATAAGACAATTTTAAAATACTTTCACTACGGCTAGGATATATAATATTAAACAAAACAAAATTATGAAATAAAACGCATTATTGCATACAATTATATGATTTAAAGTATTTAAACACATAAAACTTATTTTTGAAGGATAGATTTTATACATTTTGTATGCATACAATTATTTTAGGTCTTTTTATTACATTAATTATAGATTTTTTTATGATTTAATCATATCCTTATTTTAGATTCTAAAGATATTAAATGCAATCCATTTATAAATATGGTGACTTCGATTATAGATAGAAAATATTACGAAACAAAAATACCAATTTCGGATAACTACAGTAGCATATAAATAATAATATGGTTGCTTATAATATATGTGTATTAGTATGTGTATACACAATCATTATGCAAATTTCAATAGATTGAATTTAAAAATATTTAACAAAATTCTTTTGTTTTGAACAAATTAGTTTTTTTAAATGTTAATATAAAAAGTAAAATCCTTTATAAAATCGAATGGGAAGTATGAATAGCTACATTGAAAAGAGTCGTATACCAGTGAAATTATGTGACCAGTTATGGTTACCCTTACCTTTCTTGTATCATCTCGTTAAACGTTTTGCTCCTTTTCCGGAACCCATCGTCCAACCTATCCGTTTCAAATTTCTTCACCTCTACCAGTCGCTCAATAATGTGCTCCTGTTGTTTTCTCCTGTTACTTTTCCAATTATCCAAGTCCTGCAAATAAATATAATAATAGTGTAATCGTGATATATATTATAAATTAGTCTATAAATATACATAAATAAATTATATCATTATTTTAGAATGATAAAACACGAAAAATTTACCTATTTTTTTAAAAATAATATTTATTTCAGACTTTTTTTATACTAGCCAGATATTCTTGATTTTTGTTAGATACTTATGTATAATTTAAGAATGAGATTATATAATTTAAAAGACGGTTGAGTTTAATAAAACTAACATGTACTTATAAATTATTAATTAACTAAAATTTTTCAAATCATTAATACTTAAGTATATAGTATATTGTTTTTATTTTTATCATTTTTTAAGCTAAAATAGTATATTACATTTTAAGTAGTTTATACATAACATAATAATTAATTTATATTATAACAGCAGTTTACCGATTGCCAGTCAGCATCAAATTCTTTTGGTTTTGGCTTGACGACCACTGCAGCCGTTTTGTTCAGCTGATCTTGCGCCGAACGATAGAGATCAGACGGTGCCAGCTTGACAAACTGCAGTGGAGCCGGTTTCATGGACGACATCATCGGATCACCTATAAACACATAACACACCATAAATTAACAATTTATTATATTGTTGAAATTGCAATAATTTATAATCTTTAAATGAAACACGTGCAACATGATACTTATATAATATCGTATAATAAATTATAACCACGGAAATAATTTCGCAAATTGAAAATCTAAAACAAAAAATTTGGATGAAATCAAATATCAACACTGAAAAGCAAACGAAAAATTATAGGTCGTACCTATGTAGGTACAACGCGATTTATACACGCATAGTACTCCAGATATGATTAAAACTTATAATATTAATAACAAGCAACTATGTAGATGTTTCACAAGATATCATTTTCGAAGTGTGCGGATAGCATAACAAATAAGAACCATTTAAAATATTTACTGCATCATATTAAACAATTGAACGTCGATCCCGAACAAGATCTACACACAGAAATGTTGTATGGGGCGATGTTATATACATTCACCCTACATGCTTGAGAACATTTCTCTCCTTGTATTTTAATAAAACATTTATTAATTTTATGATGTTTATAATTTCATTTTTAATACAATTAAAGACACATTTTTTAATGACTAAATTTCTAAACTATTTAATAAAAATTCTATGATGATACATATTTCTTTTAAATTCTGATATATATACGTATATATAAATTTTAAAATATGTAATTTTTTTTTAATTTTTTGTATCTGAAAGTACTTTTTCTACCAAAAAAAATTCTCTAATCATCAATTTTAAGAAATATTTTTGAAAGTAAATTAGATTTATTTTTACTATTTTGGTTAGTTAAATAAAGATTATTCTCAATGTTTTTTAAAACAATTGAGAAAACAAAATACGAATATTATATATGTAGTTAAAATTGTATTATTATTATCTTATCAAATCTTATGTTAACTAAAAGTTAAACTGTCTTCACTTTGAATCGTTTTTCATCGTATTCAATGATCAATCATTAAATTCAAATTCAACACATTTCTTATTATTTACTATTCAATAACGAAGTACACGTTCTACACCTAGTGTACAGCAGAGCGACAATTGATACTCGCATAATATTCTTTATTTGAAAATTTTTTTCTAACCTTACAGTTATAAACTACTAAGTATTATTCTTAGACCTTAATGGCTTAATAGGTACAGAAAAATTTAATGACTTAGAAACAACTCGTTAAAAAAATTCAATTTAGGAATAACTTACATCAAAATGTTCAAAAAAAATCGGTTTAGTACTAAATAAATTTTATTTAAAAAGACAGTTCTCGAATGACTCGAACAAAAAAGAAGCATGTGTCACTAAAAGATACACTTTGAATGATGACATAAGAACTCCAAATATTTTAAAATATTGTCCTAAAGAATAATACTTATAAATTTCAAAAACCATATTTTGAATAGGTGAAATTATCGAATAAAAAAATAGGAATTAAAAGACTTAGACTTAGTCAGGGGCGGATTTAAGGCACTGCGAACTATGCAGCCGCATAGGGCAGCAAATTTATGGAGGGCGACTTTTTTTTATACGCAATAAAATTGTATTTAATATTTATTTTATTCTTGTACCTTCCTATAGAAAAATACTTAATTTTTTTCTTAAATTTTTCAATTTCAAATAAATAATTAACATTAAAACTACTTATATAACCAAATAATTATTTAATAAATTTATTATTTTTTTCTTGTTTAATAAGAATAAAGAGAAAATACTATATTTGAATCAAAACGTTTTATATTGAACTTTAGTTAAATGAAAAAAATAATTGCATAATACATAAAAAATATTATCATGTAAAGAAATTTTGTTGTACAAAGGTGATTTTTTTTTAAATAAGGGTTATATTTTTTTTATTTATTTTTTTTTTTTTTTTGACATAGAGGTGGAAAATTGTTAAATCCACCCTTGGACTTAGTATTATGTTCATAAAACCTGTACTATAGAGCCGCCGAATACATCACCATATTAGTGATACCTACACTAGGTATATTATGTAGCTAGTATAGCTGTGCGCTTAAACTGACTGCAGTAAAAACTTATTACATCAAGTCCAAAGCCTTTCTCTATTCCACGTAAGCATACATAATACACAACACACATTGTCCATATTTACGCACTTTTGAATTATTTTTTTCCTGGTCATTCCATGTGAAGATAATATATAATATATTGTATAGGAGCTAGATATACCCTGCACACGACGCGTACGTGTCATTCACTCCGGGACACTCGACACGTTGGCCCTATATGTAGGTATATAAACGGTATATATACCGTGACGTAAAAGACCACTCGATAAATTTCGTTGCTACCTCGAGGGCCATTGAATCGACAACCTTGTATATGTCGTACAGTCAACTAGTGCTACGGGTATATAATATATAATATTTAGTTGTATACAGTATAAATGCATGTCGCTTACATGCACATTAAATTATATTTTTATTATTATTATAATTACACACAGTTATTATAATTATTATCTATACGACTTTTTTTTTTCACACCGTCGAGACGTAGGTACCCACAAACACAGAGGTGATATATACATATACTGCAGGTGATATATGAATTAAACTATTTATTTTTTTTCAAACCACTTGTATTATATTATTATGATGTAGGTACCTACGTCATATTATGTAGTTCTTTATATTGAAAAAAAATAAATAAATAACCACAGTTAAACACATTAACACATTCGGTGGGTGTAAAATCGTGAACGTTCCTAAGGTATA
The DNA here is from genome assembly GCF_002803265.2 of Melanaphis sacchari. Taxonomy (NCBI): domain Eukaryota; kingdom Metazoa; phylum Arthropoda; class Insecta; order Hemiptera; family Aphididae; genus Melanaphis; species Melanaphis sacchari. The sequence continues at coordinate 7,623,930 of NW_020271560.1, read as the reverse complement.
TAAGGTTTTATTTGTCGCACGCATGCATATAATATTTATACATACGATTACGAACATAATATAAGACCTCGCATAGTGTCTTGATTAATTGGACTCAGCTGTTCGTGTAGATACAATAAAATGTAATATAATATAAATATTATATATACGTATAAGTGCCTTGTCAACTGCAATGCATTGATCACGTTATTTTTTTTTCAATATACGTACTGAAATTACACATATGAGCGTATTACAGTGATGATACCACAACTTAACACTACTACGTTCAAACTAAAGGATATTAGATAGGTAATATAATGTAACTATCGTTCGTAGTGATCTGAGTAATTGTAGTACCTAAGTAAAGTAAAACCTTAAATATCTTATCATGTTTATTTTAAATCGTTATTATAGTGGACATTTACACTAGGTACCTAATTGTTATACATAATATACATCATGTATAGAATCCAGCAACATTTTTTTTACAATTTGGAAATGGATTTAAATTGTACACATTTCTTAATCAAAATGTTACTATTAAAATAATGATGTATATTTTACCAAGTCACCAAAAAATTCATCTAAACCAATTTTTATGTTGAAGGAGTGTTTCATAGATTTGAAATTTGTTAAAATATTGACAAACAACAATAGGTTATAAAAACAATTAACGAAGATTTAATTAATTTTCGTAATCAGATAATTTTTAGGAAATCATGACAAAAACTAATAATTAAATAAAACTGTATAGGTATTAAAATATATAAAAAGTAAATAAAGTCTAAGACACTATGCTGATTTCCAAGGTGAATGAGCGAGACAAAAACTAAAGTTCCCACTACCCAGTCACTGTATACTGTCCGTAAATTTTCTTTTATTAGCATCCTACATTCCTATTAAATGAAATATCGTGTACCTAGTATATTGTATGCTTGATTGAAAACAGATGATTTAAAATTTAAATTTAACCAACGCGTGGCAAAACAGATTAATTAAATTATTTTAGAAAATAATAATTTTTTTTTTTTATGTGCACTTAATCATAATTTTAAACAATTTAAAAACAAAATAAAAATGTACAGAATTTCTTATTTTTTTAATTCTTAACATTATATCTTAAATTTTATTTTACATTTTAATATAATATACAGTACACGCATAAGCACATAGCTGCTATAAAAACAAGTTTCAACAATTATACATATATATCATTACACTTTTAGATATTGTAATTCAATATTATAGTAATCGTTCAATTGAATTTTAGACCATTTCAAATTTTAGAAAAGAATTATTTTAAAAACAAACTGTTAATCAATACATTAATTATATTTAAATAGGTATTGTTTTATAGATATAAATTCATTTTCTATAATACCATTCTGCATGCTCATAAATAGTTTATAAAAATGAACCACTCAAGATACGGTCATTAACGAGAAACTAAATTATTATAAGTATGATATCAAAGATAATATTTGGTGTGTTATATAGTATTATTAATTATTTAATAAAATTAACATAAAAAATGCCTAAGTTTAATTAACATAAAAATAACTGGTTTTAAAATAATAAAAACGTTATCAAAAAAAAAATAAATAAATAAAAATTCTACGACATATTAAATATTGTAACCTTCTTTATTATGTATTAATCTAGTTTTTAAACTATAAAACTGGTTCTGTTTTGCGCGAAACTATTTTGCAATATTATTTCACAACTACCAAAAATGGTACTGAAATAAAACTACTTGTAACTTAGGTACTTTAAATTAATATTTTATTTAAATAAATTATATATTTATACACCAATAAGCTTAAAAATCAGGTGTGTGGTGTTCTTTTAAAAAATTAAAATAACCTATTTCAGTAATAATAATTCATCTAAAAAAGTTTATTAAATCCAAGAAAATATAAAATTTTAAATAAATTCAAATAATTTTTTTTTTCATTAATTCATTACGCGACCACTATTAAAATTTAAATATTTACCTTTTAATAACTTCTTAATGAGATGTGTTACATAATTAATACATATATACGACAACGACATTATCACGGTTGAGTGTTTTCTTTTCTTCGAGTTTTAGCTATTTTACACGTCGTAAGTGCATTATTTAAGATTATCTAATTATAATAAAAACTCAAAAGTGCATGCAAGCTTGATATTAATAAGAAGTTTTTCATGCATAAAAATCTATTTATTATATACTCATAAATCTACTTATTTTATGACTTTGTATTAGCATACTTATAGATAGATCATTTTTATATTCACAAGTTAAATGCACCTAATCCAAACAATGTTTCATAATATATAAACCTAATAGTATATAATATCACGTCAATAATTTACGTTGGCTGTAATAAAAAATAAATAAAAATGTTAACTTATTACTTACAGTCATAGATATAATATAACACATAAAACTAGCGGGTTACCGGTCGCAGCTTTACCCACGAAATTTTAATAGGTTTATAATAAAAAATAATAATTTATGACAACAATTTAATAACAAAACTTCTCTATAAACTAACACTCGCTATACTTCCATTTGGTGCCAAAATTACTAAATTAGTGAGTGTAGTTGATTCAGGACTCTGAAGCATGCCACAAAAAATTTAAAATATGAAAAAAAGCCTAAAAATGTGAGCTAGAGGCTCACTGCTTATAAGCATTTACTCACCAATGTATATAGGCCATAAGGCATAGGTATACAATTCATACGTAAAATTTTGTTTTTTGCCAATTTCAACATCTTAAAATCAAAATTTTAAAATATCTTTTCTTAGTACACGGTGAAATTATAATATTAATCTACTCTCAAAATTTAAAATCGATAGCTCTAATAGGTTAAGTTCTACGTTGGTACAGACAAATAAAAATATTAATAATATACAAATCTCCGTTAAAATTCATTTATAAAAGATTATTATACAAACTCAATAATTTAAAAGTTAACGAATAATATCCATTATAATAATTTGTATCTAAAACGTAAATACCTATGAGCATGATAATAATTTAACTTTGGTTATAATATTTTAATGTAAATGCTTTATGAAACACATCATAAGTTTGAAATACGATACAAGTATTATTAAGTTATAAAAGATAATTTTTAGAAAACATCAAAATATTGTTCTTTTCTTTTATTATTGTTCTTTCTTTTTTGTTCATATTTTAATAGATACTCTAAATACGACTTGTAATCATTTTAAAAAAATAATGTGAGAAATTGTTTTGTTTTTTTTTTTATGATACGATAATAATGGCATATAATGATTATACTATTACATTAACTTTCGCTTTTTAAAACCATAATGAACCAACAGCAATGACAAAACTGTATTTTAGTTTATTCAATATTCGATTTAATTCAAATTCTTTCTTACGACTCGAGCCATTACAAACTTATACGTCCTGTGCTGTTGAACAAACATTAATGCAGCCCTCGCACGATTAATATTATTGTCAGTATGGATACTAATAGTATAGTTCTTAATCAGTAAAAAATAGTGTCAATATTCAGTATTGACCAGTGTTTGATTGTGTTGCTCTTCATTTGATACATATTTTTGTTTTATTTAATAAAATAATTGATGTTCAATATGGATGAACAGTAAAAAGCATGTTAAACAATTATGTATATTAGTCATATCTATTCCAAATAAACAAATTAAATTAATAGTTATATGCAAGGAACACAATACATTACAAAGATCGTTTCACAAATATAAAAATAATACCCATAATAGTAGAGATAACTATACCAATATATTCCAGTTAAAAATAATTATTTATATACAAATTAGGTGTTGTATTTTGAACAAGTGTATAATGTGTATAATGTGGTCGAAGTTTATTTGAAACATACAAAATATGTTGAAAAGTATACAATAATTCATATAATGAAGACTGCAGCTTACCAGGTCGTTTTGTTATTTCTAACAACAACCGACCTCGTTTCCGAATTTTTAAGGAAATGCACAAAAAAAGAAAATATTCACATTTTTCTTGAAGCCAGCGTGCCCGTGAAATTATACTAAACGACCCGTTTAAAACCAATCCAACTATAGGCTACATGCAACAGATTTCATAACATAGCCTCATTTCCAACAACCAACCGTTTACCAGTTGATTATTATTATTAATTTTTTTTTTTTTTTTTATCGAATTTGAGGTCTTACAACAACTGCTGCGTCGTGACACACACGTTGTTAAGTCATAACGATGATGGCAAACACTGTAGACTAATATAACACAAAGAACCGAGGAAGGAACAAGAAAAGCAAAATCCAATTTAAAAACGTAAAACCAGAGTGTGAATGTTCAATGTTACTACTGAACGCATTAGTCGTTATATTCATCATTGTCAAATCCGGAAGTCGATTTCCACCGGGAAAAATGTTATGTAAAAAGAAATAAATAAATAAAAAACAAAATAATAGGTTTTATACGTGAAACGGCAAACGCAATAAATAATAAAAATAACAATAATATAATATAATAATACATCATAAACTCGTGGAACACATTATACGAATGACATGCGATGTGAGCGCGTTTGTGTGTACTGTATATATTTATAAGTTATTAAATGTGTGCGTGTGTAAGAGTTCAATGCGATCGGACGTGTATTACTTATATATATATATATATATATATATATATATATATTTGTTGCCATGCAGTTGACCTTGTCGACGACAAAATGAGAAACCCTGTTAGTGCTACCGTTCCGTTCCGGTGCGATGGGTTTTCGGGTGTTCGCCAATAGGTAGGACGTAGGTATAGGACGTGAAGCCCCGTATGTCTATGTATACGTATGCGTATAATAATAATAATAATAATAATAGTAATGATGCTACGAGAAAGGAATGGAAAAAGAAAAAAACACGAAACTATCGAAAAAAACGGAATCGGTGTGTGTACCGTCGTCATCGTTTTTCGAGGCATCCTTGTCAAAACAACAATAAAATAATATGCGTACATAAGTATAAAATTTGAATTTCCCAATTGTGTATTATTACTGTACATTATACATAAACATTTGGCAAACGAACGATTTAGCGTACACGGACATTATCCCGTTACAGTGGTTACACGAATAAGAGTAATAGCACGTCGCGGTCGGTCTTCTCCAAAGCGATGGCCCAACATAAAGTGGTTTTCTGATGGAAAATTTAACAAAGTCAATCAGTTTCCCTTAAAAATCACGTCGTGCCCAAGCCAACACACAATAGCTGTGGCGTTAGATGTGTCGTTCGAGGTCCGTCGGAAAACGATCCACTGTACTTTTGTTAATAATAAATAATAACAGGCCAAAGTTTGTTTTTCACTGACTATCGTCGCAATTATGAGTCCTGTATGATCGTAAAGGATTTTATTGACAACGCGTTTCAAGCTCATCGGTTAATAAGTAGTATAAGCACAAAGACCTTGGTTGCGACTATGTTTTTCATTTTCAATTATTGATTGAAACGAAAAAAACTGAAGTAACGTAAGCATGTTAACTATAACACACTAACAAATAATAACATACAATTTATCTGGACGCAAACGGGTACAATATTACACGACGCATTAGAAGGCTTTTTGTAATACATTTCCAGTCCGAATAGTTTTCTTAGACACTTTGCATAATTTAAGGTGACATTGAGCTATACGCTTATAACTTAGTAAATAGTTTAGTTTAATACAATAGGGTTAATATCTATAGCAAAAACTTTACCAGTATAAAAAATAGTGAAATAACTATATATTACAATGTATTTGTATATAATTGTAATATTAATTACGATAAGCTTTTTGTTCTTATTGGACTGAATAAAATATAAACGTTCATTCATTGAGAAGCATTTTATTAATATGTTAGTTAAAATTTAATTCAAATAAACACGCAATATATTTAATGTATTATTAAATTTACAATGGCTTATCATAGAAAAAGACGTAGTCATAGATAATGAATAAATCCGTTTAACAAGATTAAACACAACAAACACACTTTAATCCGCCTAATATAATAACATTTCACCTGTTTTAAAAGACGTCAGACATGATAAAAATATTTATATCTTAATTCACGTTTCCGCATTATAATAATAATAATTACATAGCTTAAAACACAACTAATAATATTATGATAATTAATTTACTATGTGATAAATAAAATAACTAAGTACCACGTCGACACGTGATAGAAATAATCACTATTTTTAGTTACAGTTGTTTTTAAATATTGAATCAAGTATAATTATTGATAAGAATAGTGTTTTGATACTTTAAATACTTTATCGACTAACCAATGGCGTATTTAGGATTTTTTTGAGGAGAGAGATATGACTGAAATAATTTTTCTCCCTTAACTCGAAATACATGACGATAATACTATCAATTTATTATAGCTACACACCTAATATATATTATATCTGTACACAGTAGGTACATAAATCTTATAATAATAACATATAACACATTAAATAACGAATCATTAATAAAACTAAAATAAGCTAAAAAAAAAATCAAGGAGGAGATATATCTCCCCATCTCCCCCCGTAAATATACCACTGTGACTAACAATACGAACCAAAGCATTAGTTAATAAATCTTAGTCCATAAATCTATTTTCTCGTTTTCGTTAAAATCCACCTACATTAAACATTAGTAATTATTCAACTAATATAATAACCGATTGACACCTGATTATTAATTAAAAAATTACAGATTCATACTTGATATTAATATTTACATACATGCTATACATTAAGTTCATTAGCTAGTGTGCTCATCATGTTAATATTCACGTGTGTTGAATATGTATTTGTTATCAGTTTTAATTTACCAAATTAAAAATTTTATTTTATATTTTTCCATTAACTATATATTGCAACATTTGCAACAACAACACACAGAAATATAAAAATTCAATAAATAATTATCGTACCCTAGTACTAGTATAGATATATATATAAAAATGTTTGATTTAAGTTGTCAACTATTCGCAGAAAACTAAATAACTTAGAATGTTCTAAACACTACAAAACAAATAATGCATGTACCGTGTAGGTAATATTGTAGTCGTTACCTATACATTAAAATAAATTAGTATTACATCATAATTACATCGCATCTAATATACTAATCATCTTACCAAAAGATTTTTTTTTTTATTGATTTTTGTAATAACAATATTTTCATATGTAAATAATTTCAACATATTAGTATAATAAGCTACTAAAATAAATTCAATTTAAATTTTTAATTTTGTAATATCCTTCACTTTATTGTGCTTAACGTACAAGGATCACAACTTTGCAGAACATTAACCTCACAATCATTATAAATGAGTTTTTATATTAAATTTTATTTTGTTTATTTATTCTTTTTATTTTATATAATATGATGAGTAAAATATAATTTGTAACGGTTGAATTGTTTTTTTTTTTCAGTCATCGAATTCGATTACTTAATATGAATGACTATCAAAATTTGCGATGAACACAAAAGTAAGCACGTTTTTAGAAACCTTAGATCAAAACATTAATTACCTTCGAGACGATTTTTATAAACACATATCATCCGTAAATATAATAACTATAGTAAAAAAAATAAATGTTATATAAATAATAGTCGTGTCTTAGATTCTAGGTATTAAATATTGACTCGGTCATTATTTTTTATATATATAATATAAACTCGGTAACCACATTAATACGAATAAGCTAGTCTTATTTTTCAAATTTGTTGCATACACGTCGATCATCGTACTTACAATACGCATATCTTATGTGTGATGACAAACTGACACTCATATTCCGCTATTTTGTCTTTATATTATATACTGACCTATGTTCATTGTTTCTAATTTTTTCCGTCATACATCGATCATTCTCCGTAAAAGGTAAAAAAAAAAAAACCTAACGGCAAATAAAATGTGTAAAAAGAAGTTAATGATGGCATTCAGAATTTCATAGGAAAAAAAATTCAGTAAATATATGAAAAAATGTATTTTTCTATAAAAGTTGTACAATGTACATTAATAATAATATAATAATATACGTAACAAGCAGGTACATACATCACAAATCGTCCTTCGTATGTATACTTTACTCGATATTGGTATACAATCAATCTATACATTATTACTTCTACTCTTCGTCGTAACTATTCATTTTCAACTAACCACATCACAGAGTTAAAAACTAGTTTTTCGCCAACGACCAAGTGCTGTATCATTATATTTTTGAATTTAATACACATATACTGTGTGAAGGGGATGCGGTAATTCAATACTCCAGCTACGGTGAGATTAACATTGTTATTTGTAAATAGAGCTGACCTTTACTCGCCGTGGTAATTTTAAACGGATCCCAAATGCTGACGGATCACTTTTTGTCACATATCATAGAAAAATGGCGATTTGGAGTCAGAATGGCATAAGTAGTGGCAATTCAAGTATCACCATTAGATATATAAGAGTCTTAAAAAGGCATAAAACTATAACAAAAGTCCTCGGAGAAGGAAATAATATGACAGCATATAATTTTATAGCTTTGTACAATACCGACAATACTTACTGATATATAACTTAATACCAGTACATATAAGCAGGGGCTCGGTTAGACACATCAAGCCTGGAGGTAGCAAAATATTTAGTTAAAAATATTTATTTTTTCATAACTTGATCAAGAAAATATAATATTGACTATTTTGTCAATATTAAATCAAGAAACAAGGATATTTTGAATAAAATATACAAGAAAAGAAGTGCTAGAGATAATTACTGTTGCCAGGAGGTGAAAAAAATTATAAATATGATCCAACATTACTCACAGATGACTCGTCTATATTCATATGATTATGACCAAATATAATAATATAACTTACAGGGGTCCCCTACTCCGATCACGTAAGAAAATAACTGCACGAATTTATTTCCGTTATTACCTATACACAATAATAATAACACCGCTCACGGACAAACGGCATGGCGAAGCCCTTACTTAAAAATCGGAATCGTTAAATATATCGGTCAGCGATGAATACTATACATTTCATGAGCCATTCGTCAGAAATTATGAATATTTAAAATACGTACACATGCCTGCATTATAAATCAATATGCGTGTTTGGCTCCGCGATAGTATTTTTTTTTTTACTTTTTAAAATATGTACAGTTTGTTTGAATAGCAAAACCGTGAAGACCGAAAACCCATCATCATAAGTCATTAAAATAATCATAACATGATGTAACGTGAAATGTAATATTTTTTAACATACAGGTATTATTTAAAGTTTAAATATATACCTGTGCAAATATTAAGTTCAACAGTACTATAATATTTATACATTGTTATAATAACTTATAAACAATAAGACAACGTTATAACTAAGTATACGAATTTAATAGATAATACATGATATATATATATATATATTGTGTAACTAAATATTTGAAATAATAATTACGTATAACCTCCACTATAACATTGAAGTATGATATGTAAAAATATAAGATATACATAAAATATATATTTTACTCTTTCAGAACCATCTGTGGATTAATTCATAAAATAGATTATTTAACAAATAAATAAATCTCCAAAGAAGTATCTAAACTCTCTCTACTACGGATATTGATAATAAAATATGATGTCATGATTATCGTGATATTTTACTGATATAATATAGTAAGCTGTAGCCTGCCAGGTACAATACAATTATTTTGTTAGTCGCTAAAAGTTCAGCAACCTTAACCTCGTCCCACGAGTAATTGAACACATTATTATGCTATATTAATTATTCATTATAGTGTTGGTTAATGATATAGCTCAGTATTGTAAATCATTTAATAATTTAGTATGGAGATCAAATTATTTAAACACAATGATCATCATTTTGTTATGCCTACACGATAAGTAACTTTGTAGTATATCATCATAATATCATCGCAGTGATATTCAATGTATGTACCTATTATACGATGTGGTAATTTGCAAAAAGAAGCGAACATAACATACTCTTCGATACTATTATTATTATTATTATTATTATTTTATGTAAACACATGTTGCTCTTTCGCGGGGCGTTTATAGTCTCTCTTTCGCGTGATTTACGCATAAAAACACCAAAAAAGTTACTATTTCACGCGAATATTACGAATAATTTACGGCGCGCGCGTTGCAGAACAACAAATTGTTAACATTACTATGGAAGAGGGGAGCCATAGCGGCACTACGCCCGCAATCGTGAAGATTACCGCTGTTTCTCTGCCGGGAAACGACTCCTATGGAGCGACAGCGTGCCCCCACCGCACCGGTGCAGTCCCCCCCGGGCATAATATGTTTACCTACCATCAACAGCAGGTCTGTAGATAGTGTTACGAATTACGATAAACGATTCCAGAAAAACGCCGTTTCGATCATATTATACAAATCCTCATTATGTGCATACTAATATAATATACCCGGAGAAGTGTGCATCGCTCCAGCTGAGTCCATAATAATAATAATAATAAAACCGACTTAATAACATATACGAACGAGTATATACGTGTTATATACGCTACGCGGAGTCGTCCGCCGGACTGCGGTCCGTAATAATAATAAATGCTAATAATCGGTTGTTGTATAGGAATGACGGAAACACGTCGAACGGTTTGACCCGCATTCCGCGGTCCAGTGGCGATGGCGGCGATGTACAGTACAACGCGTGTACCACGGCTGTAAGTCAAAAAAATATTTACGATTTCTCGCACCCGTTCGTCCGGCGGCAAGCAACGATAGTGATGATGGTGGCGACTGGTAGTAGTGGTGACAACACAACACGACAGAAATACAATGACAAACGTTATTTATTATTATTGCAGTTATTATAATATTTATTATCATTTTGTCGGCGTTTAAACCAGAAAAATCGGTCACCTTCGTCGCACACTGCTTAATGTTATTCTACACCTATATATATATTACACCCGCGCCACAACTATTGCCGCGATCAGTGATCACGTATACAATTCGCAACGTTCTGGTTCTTGATCATTTTTCGTCCTCATTGTTCCACTATGCACACGATACACTTGGTGTATAACAATATAATAATCTACGAATTTTATGCCACCCTATACATTACGGTACAATATTATTGTCTTTAGAGTTTATAATCCATATATTATTAATATTTATAATATATATATATATATATATATATATAAGTTAATACAGCCATTTAGTTACACAAGTCTAGCAAGTCCGCGGTTCGGAACTTTAAGCATTTGCTTATTTTTTTTTTTTTTGACTTGACTTGACTTGACATCATTAAATTTGGTGGAGTGCTTTATAGACACTATTATGTCACGTTCTATAAAAGGAAACCCTAATTATTTATTTCGATAACTTTAGGTAAAAAACTAAAAAGTCGGCTTACTATTTTATTCTTATTTTAATGTTTTTAAATGCTATTATAATGAAGATTTTGTATACTTTTTAAAACGCTTATTTTGATGATTTTAGATGTTTAAAATGTTTTAATTCCTGAACCCCGTATACTACATACATAATACCTAATACCAAAAGGTGCAGAGTGTATTACAGTACATCGATTTGTGTAGAACACTAAAATATTCAACGAGAATCATACTGAAAACAAAGTAAAAACATCGATCATCACATAAAATTTGTGAAATGTGTGGCGTCAAAAAACGGTGGCTGCCGTTGCGACGGGAAAAAAATGCGTACGAGATATTTGCATGGACCGGTAACGGAGCAGCACTACCGTTACCACGCCGGCAAACTCGCGAGTTAGAGCCAGCGAACGAACGCGCACCGGGTCACATATACGGCACAACCGGTTTCGTTTCGAGGCCACCAGACGAGGATGTCGTTCGTACTGTCACACATATTTCTCAGGTAACGGCGTGCCGTGCACCATATTCGCGTTCGTCACGTGTGTATGTATATTTATATACAATCTACCCGCCGCCACCAACTCGTGTGTGTGTATGTATGTGTGTGTGTGTGTGTGTGTGAAGTTTATAAGGAAAATAATATTATGTAGGTACATGTATAAAGTTACGCACAAGTCAATCACGTCCCTGATCATAGAAAACGATGTACATATTAAAAAAAAAAACAAATAATACTCCGACTTATCCGAGTTACGTATTTACACGATTTTCATCGTCGACTTCGTATGATGTATACATGAACAGATTAAAACGCAACAAGTGGCTTTCGTGCGATGACAGTTCTCGCAGCATACATGAAAAATTACGTATCATTTTTTTTTCCTCGAACGACAGTCTTCAAAAGTAAATCTTTTACGTCACATAATATGGGTACATATGGTTAGGTTACCTTGACGATCGCGAGATTATTGTGTATCGGTGTGTATGACCCACATGCATCGTCCAAATATGACGTTTTACTGCAATATCGCGAATACGTATTGTTATTTGTCAACTAACTCTTTTTTCCGTCCCACGCATAATAAATGATCTGCATGTGTTATAAATTATAACGTTACAATACAATTTTACTGCACACTCGACAATTAACAGTTGCAGTAATAATCAGATACTTGTAAGTCGCGTTTATCACACAAGACCAAAAAAAGTCAAAACAAAACATGTATTATTAAAACATCATATTATTATAGAAATATTACACTGTATTACTGTATAAAAATATGTATAATAAATACGTTTAAAATAACTGGCTTTAACAAATTATTGTGTAAAATAATCAAACAACAATCTATTGATAATCAATGAAGTATAAACTAACAAAACTAACAATAGTCGACAATAAAATCCATTAAGAGATATAGTATATAAGTTAAAATGGCAAATGATAAATTTAATTATTTCACCAGAGTTTGCCACTTCATTAGATAAATCACACTTACGGAAGGTCACGGATTTGGTTAAAAATCGTTTCGCTTTATTCACTTCAGTCTATCCATAAATAGAGTGTAGGCCGACAAAAAACCATTAATATTCATTGACTTTTTTTTAACAACGACATCATTAAATAATAAATATATAGTAGTCTAAAATTCATTAGCATTCTATTCCACACAATAATAAATTATAATTATTTTAATCTAAATCTTTACTTGATTGGAACATTAGATTAATCTATAAAATAATACGATAGCCGAAATGCATTAACTTCAAACATTTCAAAAAAAAAACTTCTCATTTTTTATATTAATGGAGTATCTAATAGAAATCTCGGTTTCATGTTTGTACTCCTAACTGAATAATATTTATTTTTTCATATTATGCAGGTAGAAGATCCACTTAATTCAAAATATTGAACATTTATCGTTTATAGCGAAAAAAACCAAAGATTCCGGTAAATATCGGAATAAAAATCACTCAAAAACGTATCGATTTATAATACATCCCTAGCTATATGAATTCGTCTGGTGACAAAAATCTAAATTTACACTACTAATAAGTAATACCTACATGGTTTCTTTTTTTACAAATTGTAACTTATAATTATATGCATTTTGGACTCAGAGTGAAACAAAAGTGTTTTGATTTTACAATGAATGTTATTTTATTAATTTGTTATTTATATATGCTATACATTTTTTCATTAACAAAATAAAAAATTAAAATTATTGTATAGTAATAATAATAATAATAATAACGTATTTATTATAATAAACATATTATTTCCACCATGTAAAAGAAAAATATATAAACCTAACATAATATTTTTTCTAGATACTTATTTTGTTTCTTTATAGGAGGGATAAACTCCTACATAAGCTCATTTATTATAAAATTGTATCCATTCTTATAAAATTTACATAAATGCCCTCAAAATATAAAAAATGTATTGACTAATTAAAAAAGTACAAAAATTATGAAATACGAGTAAAAGTTAATTATTAAGTTCTTTGATATAAGAAACAATTTGCTTGCTTAGAAATCAATGTATTAAGAAATTTAGAAGAAGATTCGATTTTCAATTGAATCTTCCCTCTACATTTAATCAGTATAAATTCAACACAAAATTAAATAATTACTGATACCTCCTAACAATTAATAATATTACATAATAAATAATAATGCATGTAAGGAAACAAATACGATTTGAAACATTCTAATTCATACTATAATTAAACCTAACAATAAATTAGTATCATATTTATTATAATATTAATATTCTCAATATATTATTATCATATTTCAAGTGTAAATGAATACATTGAAGTTTTTTAGTATACACATATGTATAAATGTAATACCTACTATTATATTATATAATCCGAGTTCATGTACCAATAATAATTTAATTCTAGTTTTATTAATAACTCAAATAACACTTCTTGTAGCAAATGTTTTAGTATTTTATTTAAAAAAAATATTTTGAACTTAAAATTTAAATATTTAGCTTAAATATAACTATAATGAACTAAACCAAACATCAAATAATTGGTTACCATATAAACTATTTAAATTTAATATATTTTTAATTTAAATAAATGATAAAATAATTCATTAAATGGGTAATTAGAATACTTATTACCTATTTAATTCATAGCTTATTGTAATAACTAATATTATTTAAATTAATACTCATTGAAATATCATATGATTTATAGATAATAATTTAGCTACATTTATGCAATTATGATAAAGGAAATAAACGATATTGCAATAATCTAATATTAAAATTTATACGATAATAATTTAACTACCAAATTTAAAAAGAAAGTAAATCAATATACCACTTAATTTCAGATTTCAACTTAAATAATGGTTATTATTTTATATTCGTAAAAACAATATTCTATATGTATAATACTAAAGTATGTTGTATAATATGACAAAAATTTATTTAAATATAAAAAATAAATAAATATAAAGATTAAAGTTAAATGGTATACTAGTTGTATACTGCATAAATATTCTTATTAATTATTAAATAATGAACTATATCTTTAAATTTCTAACTGTACTTTTAATAGTACCTAATGTGCTGAAACATTTTAATATTAATAAATAAAAAAAAAATTTTTAAGTATCACAAAAATATTTTTACAAAAGTTTCGTGGTCACCATTTGTTAATTAATAGTTAGTTATTACACAAAAGAAAGAATTGAAATAATTTAATTTAAATATATTGATAATGGCAGTCATATATGATTAAATTAATTTTTAAAAAAGAAAAAAAAAACTATTGTGCAAGTCCAATTTTAAAATTATATTCATTACACAAATAATATTACTATTGTTAACTAATAGATTTTTAACTAAAAAAGTCATCATATTTTTCTATTAAATAAAAAAAGTGATGCATATATTAATTTATAATACAATTTAAATAAATATAATAAATTATAAAACTTTTAAAATAGTAGGGCACTATGACAACTCCAACTCCTAAAAAGCTAACGACTAACGCATATAAAATACACAGGTACGTTCCTATTGTAACTTGAATGGCTTTTATTCAACTATATTCTACTCTGAAAATAAATGGAATATAGGAGTAAATCAAAATTAAGTTAATACATAAATCAACAGATTTAAACCTATAGATTATACGGCCAAAGTACTTAATTCAATTTATTTTGTACAGACTTATTTTATCACTTTGTTATAAGCGAGCAATTTGCAATTCATTCAACTAGTTTTTATATGAAAATAAGTGACCAACGCCTAACATTATGTACACAATCATAACGGCAAGTCACCCAGGTCTAAATTTCTTACATGAAAAATGTATAATTTTAAACACGAATGTCAACCAGCATCGCGTTAATCGAAAGCAGCATTACCTTCTTCTTAATAATGGATTTTAATTAAATAAACAGTATGACTGGAATGTTTCGATTTTATTCTACTCGAATTTCATATAATTCGGAAATGTGACAAATTTCACCGTACAGAAAAAAATTAGACCGGTACATCGCGTGTACTCTTATTTATACGCTAAATATAGCTGCGTTTTTTAGTGTCCTCATTAAAGTTCGTTCAGACGACGTATTAAGTGTATCAATATTATATATATCAAGTATAGACAAAAGTCGACGTCAATGATATAGCTAATCTCAATAAGGGGCTTAATGATATGCAATTATAATTATGCTGCAGCCCCAAATATAACGAACCCAAAACCGTCCAGGTCTGAATTTCTTCAAAAAATTTGGATTGCATTCATTTACGTACAAAAAACGAACAATGGTGTGCTTACACGTCATATAAATGAAAAGCTTTTTTCCAATATTTGGCGCCTGTAAACCGCCGAAGCCGCTGCCATCGTTGCTACCGTATAATATACAAGATGCAGAATTCACCGAACACACAATACACACATACACGCATGTAACAAGAACGACAACAACGTATACTACAACAATGATGATATAGATGATGATGATATTGATGATAATAATAGTAATAATAATAATAATTTCAACGACGGCGAAGGTGTGTAGATCGATATTTTCGATTAGTAGCCATGTCAATTGGCCGTCGACCCATCTCCGCGATAATGTGCCGTGATGTGAACGTGACATGTGCTCTGCGTTCCGTCCAAATAATCCTCCTCCGGTTATTGGTCTTTTTCTCTCTTTCAAATATTATATACTTATACATACACTATAGTCTACTGATATATAAGCGTATTATTTCGTTATTAAAACTGTGTTCTTCTCCATAACGAATACTTTGTTCGGGACGTGGCCAAAAAATATTTTGTAAGGCACAAAACGTGATTACTATTATTATTATTGTTGTTTGTCATATGACAACGATGAATTCTCCTGTACTTTATTTTTCATTTTTTTTTTTTTTTTTATATTCGTATTCTGTCGTCACTACCAAAGAAGTAATACATAATTCTAAAACGAACTCCGATGCTGCTGAACGTATTAAATTGTGACATAGAACAGTTATGAAGAAAATGCATTCGTTCGACGGAACTAAGAGACATAATAAAATAAATACATAGGAATATTTTCATTACGCATGAATGGCGTTATTAAAAGACTTAGAAGTCAAACTGATAGCTAATTATATGTACTAGACTTGCTAATTTCTGGTCAGTACCACTATAGCCTATAGGACCATATTATCCAAGGACATATAGGACAATTACACTGGACCCGCTCGAAAGAATCCACCGACAATAAGTAAATAAAATAAGTTGAATTTGCAACTATATTTTTTTACACAACAACCCTGAGATTCGCCGATATTATTGACAAGTTTTCAGAACAGAATATCTAAATATTTTTATAAACACTTCAACAAAGTTTGCTTTAAAAATTTAGTTTTATAAAAATATTATTAAAATCAAAAATATAAATTGTTTAAAAAAAAAAAAAATGTTTTTTAGTTTTTTTAATCATACGTAATATAAATATTACGTTATTAAGAGCAGGTACTAAAAATGTATAATGTTCTTGTATATTACATAATTATATTTCAACCAATATAATTATTAATTATTACTTAAGTATTTAAATATTTAGAGGATCCAACATTTTAAATTGTACTAGGTCCATGAATTGGTAAATTGGGGGCTAAGTCAACAAAGTGTGCGCAGAAAATTTAATCACGCCCATGTAATACTAGGTGTGCTACTGGCGCAAACATATTTAAAAATTAAAATACATAAATATTTATTATTTTTAAAATAACACCCAAAGAAAATTTCTAACAATATTTATTTATCTAAGTAATCTGCAGTATTAGAAATGAATAATATTTTTTCTCTTTAATCAAACGTTATAATATATACACTCATATTATTATATAGGTACTATTATTATGCTTCAAGAATATTCTATTAAGATGATTACCGTAAACTTTTTTTTTCACATAACTAGAACTATTATGATCTATTTATCCATTGAATTGAGAATATTAAATAAGATGATTTATAGGGTTGCTAACAAAAAAAATTCATTATGACTTTATGACAATTAATTATTAGATCGCATGAATTTTACAAGAATTCTATATTACTACACTCAAAATTTAATGAATAATAAGTAATGGACAATGACTAATGAGTAATGGGTATTGCTTCAATAATATTCAACTAGAAAATTTTAAAACACTACGCATAATGTACATTTCAGCATAAAATAAAATTTACAATATCCCTTAATAAAAATATAAATAGTTTTAATGATCAGAAATAAAATAAGTTGTATATTTTAATAAATTAATATTAAATCCGGGTTTATTATCATTTCATATGGTAGTCTGTGGGTGGTACAGGTGCATAATTCATAGTAATGAATATAAGTGACTATATGAGTATAAACCATATTATGACTCATCAGTCAAAAATAAACCATTATGTAGATAATATCATAGCTATCTATTTTAAATTGCATGGAATTAAATTAACTTCCCAATAGTTGTAACAAAAACTTCGATTGACAGAATCCTAGATTACATGAATGTTTTAAATTGTGTTAGACAAAAATTATACTATTAAAAAAAGAACAATTCTTATACAAATCTTGAAATAGATTATATTTTTAGAACATCAATTATAATTAATAATTATTAGTTCATAGTTAAGAGTTTTTATATAATATAAATAAAAGAGTCGATAAAATATATATGTACTAAATTCTAAGTAAAATTTATATTTTATTATAATTAGTGGCATTGTACAATAATCTGTAATAATATTTACTAAAAAGGTAATAGGTACATAATACACTATATTTATTAAATTAATATGCCGGTCTTACACTCCTATATTCTAATATAAATATTAAACCCATGTGTACCTACACTATTTCCAATTATGCCACTTCAGTATTCTTACCATGAATAAAAGACTAAATATAGTAAATCATACAGATATTCTTGGAATGTATTAAACTTTTAACTATCGAGCATCATTATTATATTGATGTTATAACAGGTATACAAAACCAGTATCCGGTACCCTCTAATTATTAATTTTTTTCAAATCAATTTTGTTTATGAGGTATGGCAGATCATTTTTAATATATCTACAATACCTAATATACCACATACTTTTTAGATCTGTTTACAAATAAGTGTTAAGTAACTATATTATAATATTGTATTATATAATTAAAATGCATAAACATAAATAAGTTTACAACTAAAACTATCAATAAGCAGTAAAAAATAATTAAAATTGTACAATGTACAATGATATGATTAATACAATCTATTCCCTTCAAATATGAAAACGTAATCAACTTAATCGTTTTCAATCAAAACCATAATTCAGCCGACACAAATTTGAAACTTTTTAATCTTAGCGACAGCGGATCGGTTATTAGTTAGCCACAATGATAACGTAATACATATCTACACAATATAATATATTACCAACTCTATTTACCACGATGATAATTTACGCAATATAAATTACTGAACTCAAAAACCACCACGCAATGAACTGCCGACCCGAAAAAAAATTTTAAGTTGGTAAGTATTGTACCTATACCCAACACTGTTTATAACAATTTGAGCACGCTGATACATATTTCGTGTATAATGGTAGTTCCATAATTTGTTTTGGACAAATGAAAGATTATATTCTTAGTGTATTATTACTATTACTATATAGAGTAAAGATATAATGTTCGCGACAACAACGTTAACAGCAAGGCAGTACCTATTGGTAACATAGCTAAAACTCCAAACCGAAATGATAATAATATGGTAAAAATAAAACTCCACAAGACCGGATAAATCATTGACGCCTTTCGTTCCGCTCTTATTATCCGCGTACGCGAAAAATACAGTGAATATATATATCTTTCCACCGCTGAAAACTAATGTAGGTACCTATAACTATCCTAACCAAATATTCACATACATTGAACATGTCTAAATCTACATTGCTATAAACCTCAAGCAGGTATCAGAAGACTTAGGTTAACGCAATAGTTAATAGAAATTGTAATTAATTTGAGCATTATATATTAAATTTAAACATATACATTTATATTTAACAATATAACTTGGATATAGTAATAGGTTTTAATTTTAAGGATTTATACATTTTAATTTGCATGAAAAGATGTATTATGATCATTAAACATTTGAAATTACTTAGAAAATATAGGTGTAGGTATTTCAGTATTTGTAATATTTGAAAATTTTAATTGGCTAAAAGAATTATAAAAGTAAAAACGGAATTACATTTCTTTCCATGTCATTTTGATTGTAAATTCCACATAATTACATGGTAAATAGAACTTTTATAAAATCTTAGTCGTATAATATAATATAATTCACCAAACATGGCCACCAAAAATTCTAGAAATAACTGTTGCGCGGGCGTCTGATGTCGTGAGCGCGCGCGAACACTGTTGGAAGGACATAAGCGACAAATCAAATCTGTCAACGGATAATATCTCAACATTTAATTATAATCATATTATTATGCGCGAACGTTTGGCGGTCAAATGGGGGCGAGGTCGACGTGATGAAAATCGCGAGTTTTCGCGACGAGAATGATTTTCACCGGACACGCTGATGATATACCTATAACAGCTATAAACCTATGCGGCCGTGTAATGTGCACATAATATTTTATACAAAACGCTGACGTTGATTTCGCCCTGTCCCAATAAACAATAATTTTTCGCTCAAGGTCGACGTCGCACACGCATACTCTTTTGATGCTTAATACAGGTATTAGGTACCCCATGTGTCAAAATAGAATAGTATGAGTTAAAATTTTGATAGAGAATACTATAATGTTATATACTGCAGCGGATTTAGGAAGGGGAGTGCTTGGAAGCTGAAGCACCCACTGTTCTGCGTATTTTTATAAAAAAATTACAAATAATTCGCCAAGTGGCGAATTTTTAGTACACGCTACCTACAGAACAAAAAATTACATTATATTACATTGTATTGTTATGTACCTAATTATTAAAAAATAATATATTTTGAATTGTTTATAATTTTTATATTGCTTAATTACCTATGTAATGCATCTAAAATACATGCACAATGCAAGACTGGGTTTCCTCACTGTTTAAGTACCAAATTATTAATTTTTTTTTACCCCAAATTGTACATAATAAGTACTTAAGGACTATTATGAACAAAAAAGCACCTACCACAAAAATCCTAGATCCGCCACTGGTTATATACATAGAAATACATAACCGCAGGTACAGTAAAGGTGTTTTATTTGTACGTTTCGCTACAAATTGTGATTATTATTTCTTATACACCGGCCGTCCCCTCCGCCCTAAATCGTTCTCACGGCATTGTGACATAACTATAGGAGGGAAAAAATAGCTTGCCAGATGTCGGCGCGCGGCGACGGTGTCGGCTATACGACGACGGCGGCGGCGGCGTCCAGCCGCAGCGACAATTTAACTATATACACACTTTTGTTGTATATTATACGTCTTAAGTAGACGCGCGGAACACGCGGCGCACGCGAACGGCACTGCTCGCGAAGGTATTATTAAAACTGGATTGGTATTTATTTTTTTTTTCCTTTTTTATTTTATTTTTAACTCCCTCTTTCCCATCTCGGCGATACACGCACCCGCGTACACGTAGTAGATACGCACACTTGCACTCGCACTCACGCACGCCAAAGATAAGACCGACCGGAGAGCACCTTATTTCATCCGACCGCCGACGAACGCTCTCTCGCTCACTCGCACTCTGTCCCTCTCACCAACGTCTTTCGTCGAACGTACGACCTGAATGTTTCCCCGACAGTCTTTGTTTCCCAAATGCCATCGGGATTGTATTACGCAACACCGCACGAACGTCGCAGCCACCACCACCGCCGCCGCACGGTGCGATATAATAATTATTATTATCCTGTTTATTTTACGGGCGTCGGTGTCCGTGATAGGACGATAAGGTACGCAGCAGATCACCACGCATTCACTGTTGTCGGTGTGATTGTTACTGCTGCTGTTATTGTTGTTATTATTGTTTTTGTTGTTGTTATACCAAACCGCTCTCGGTATAGGTATAGTACACACAACACAGTACCTAGGTATATATGGCACACAATAACATCTCTAGTAGGTATACTTTTTTTAAGCGGTAAACACGGTTTAAGTGTTGGATATTAATTTATTATAATAATAACAAATATTATCACGATGACGAATGATAAATCTGCAATATTACTCGTGTACCTGTACCTATTTTTAATTATCACAATAACTCGACCGATGTGGTAAAGCCGCCAAGATGTTAAGAAAGTATAATATTATATTATGTATCATATTATAATGTACCTACTCGTACGTCATTAAAAAGTTTAAACGATATTTTGTCCAACAGTAACATTATACGCAGACGTTGAGAAATTACAAAAAAATTTATTTTATTTTCAAGATCCAAATAAACTACAGCATACAGATAAGCAATCTCTAGACGATTGTCATGAGTAACAATAGGTACATTAAAACAATGAAAAAGCTCCGAAAAATACTTTCACCAATACGTCCTGGGTATTAACAGATCATATGAAATCTTCGAGTCATAAATTTTTTTATTTAAAACTACGTATTTATTAAATACGAACAAAATTCATATCGATTCAAATTCTATAGGTAGTAAATTACGTACTAAAATTCACAATAAATGCCAACATTTTTACCAATTCCTGGAAATTTTAAAACTATTTCTTTTTTATGTTTACAATATGTAAACCAATAAACATGAATTTAAATTTTAAATGTAGTATTACCAATTTATTATTTAAACAATAACCATTAATTTTATAGATAATGATAATATTGATAATGCTACTATAAACAATTAGGTATGTTCGTTTTCGTATTACAATATTACTTTTATTAAAATAAATCATAAATCTAGGATTAAGAACAATATTTAACAATATATATAATACTAATAATTGTATTAAGTTATGAATACTTAAGACGTTATTTTTTATGTTAATTATATTTAGGTAATAGGCCAATTAGAATTAATGAAAAAAAATATTGTTATAAATTTTTGAATTTGTTAATTTTATTAAAATATAAAATTTAAGTAATTGTATATTCCCGAATTTCAGTAAATATAAATTATAACATAGGCATTAAAGAACCTATTTCAACCTATTTTACTAAATAATTTATGACAAAACCAACTAGATAATGACAGTATTAACCTATCCTCAGAGAAACTAGCACAAAATAACACCTGCTTATAAAACGATGATGTCTCACTAATCACTATAAATAGCCATTCAATATTTAACATTACCTTATAGAAATATATAGTATATTATAATAAAATATATTAATGTAAAGTATTGATAAATCTAAATACGTAATATTGTTATATTCTTGCTAAATTATTATTATTATTATTTAATTATAAATAAATATATAATAACATGTAAGCTACTCAATAGTGCACCAAAAAGGGGGTTTTAGTGCTAAAGTACGATGATATTTTCAAAATATTCTAATTTTGAGTTATTTTTACCAAAAATTAATTTGCTCTTTTCTCAGGTACATCGATATTGACTTATAACTTATAAGCTATACTCAATGTTTTTATCAAAAATTAGATCAACTTAATAAATTATGAATATTTTAATAATAAAAGATTTATACAGGTACGTTGTAGGACTGTTTTTAGGAATAGATCCTGACCCACACTCGTTCTCTTTATTCATAATAATTTTTGTGAATAATTATCAATAATTCATCATTAAATTTGACACATATTTTTGTATTGTTGACTGGCACATATTAAAAAGGTCTTTTCAATTTATTGTTTTCATTATTTATCGTAGTTAAAATAAAAACATTTTACAGTTATTAATCAAAGTTTCCTAATTCATTTTTTTTTTAAATGTCATTTAGTAAAAACTATTTTTTTAATTTCTTATGAATTATATTATAAAAATATAAATAAAATGACTTTAATAAACTTAGATGATAGTAAATATATATATTATTCTTAAAGTGCAGCTTAATCTAATGTTTATGCATTGAGTGATCTAATATTTTTATTAACATAGAATAATTTGAAAATAATTAATTATATAAAAAAAATAAACTGATAAGACCACGAATTCCATGTAGGTAAGCCTCAAGAAGTATTAAGTATTAAGTAGGAAGCATTATTTACTAAGGTATTTTATTATAAACTTAAAAGTTAGATAAAATTATCTTGTACTCAATAGACTTAACCATTATTTGACCAACATACAAAATAAATTTAATAATGTATGTATAAGCTAAATGATTGCTCATATTTAGCTCGCATAAAATGTATAGTCTATGAAATAAAACAGATTTAAAAGATTATTTACTTAGACTGGTTCCTTTAATTTAACTATTTTAATCAAATAACTTTTAGTAGTATAATTATGTCCACTCAAAACAAACAAAATATAACATCAAAAAGTGGTAAAAATACTTAAAATATAAAGTACGTGTATATATTATATATAAAGAACAATATTTAGTAGATAATCCTATCGATGTTTTTTGAAATACTAATTATTAGTTTTAAATTTATTTAAAAATAATAAAAAAAGATGGTTTTATTTTTTAATTTTATAACAAACTATATGTGACTGCTATATAGATACTGTTTTATAGTAAAAACCAGTCTTTATATATATATATATATATATATATAAAGACTATTTTTTTTCAATTAGAATAATACCAATTTTTTAATTAAATAATTAATTTCAATGTTTTTTTTTAAATTTTTTATTAATATTGACTTTTATATCAGTATTTTTAAGTTATCATTACATATTCAAATGGTATATAAATATTCCATGAAATTATTTTAAAATATGATGGTTTATAGTTAAATCGTGACACCTTAAACTTCATAGTATAGTAATTGTACATACATAAGACATCATTATAGGCTCTTGAATTAAGGAAATTAACAGTCTGACCTAAAATTATCTTTTTATAGACTATAAACTTTTTTTTTAAAGCAGGCGTTATAATTTATAAATATATGAAAACACTTATTTTTGGACAGTTAAAGTTTTGTACAACTTCTCCATAAAAAAGTTATACATATCCATCACTATGTACATGATTATTATATCATGAAATATATATCGGTATAATTTTGATATTCGAAATAATCTTTCAATGAGACGCCTATTTGCGATGTTTTTTTTCGTTAATATTTAAACTCCAAAAGCTTTTAAAAAAATAGTGACTCTGTATTTTCAATATTTTTTGGATACTTTAAGCACCAGTTAAAGAAAACTTATAAAAAATAATCATGCTCTTGACTATGGTTTTTGCATATAAATAATTGAATAAGATTCAAAATAATTAGAACATTTTATTATGTCTATATAACACTAATATTAATATTTGGCAAAAATTTCGCGTATTTACAGTTATTATATTTACAAGAACAACAAATTATGATGTGTAGTAACAATTACTTCAATTTTTTCCAAATTATATTATGGTTTGAAAATTCTTTACAAGTGCTGACAATATCAACCCCATCCTCCACTATCAATTATTTAATCTAATAACATTCTTAAAGTCAAAAACTTTAAATGTTTAAAATACAGTTTCAATTAGCTAGAAAAAATATTCACAAAAAAAATACATATTAATACCAATACTAATTTATATATTATATTTTTTAATAAAAAATATATTTAAATTTTAAGGTGCATACCTAATTATAATTATATAGTAAATAAATTTAATAAAGTAATTGAATATTATTTCAGAGTAAATGTAACTGTTAATATAAAAAAAAAGGTTCATATTGCTCGTGTAAATAATAAATATTAAGAAATTTATGTTTTCATAACTCCGTATGACTTTCTATTTAAATAATGTACGTATAAATATTTAAATGATTTACTTATACCTACATTTTACTACTTAATATAAGTTAACTAACCAAGCAAAAATTACAATATTTTAGTTTAAACTTTAAACATAATTTCTTGTATTGAATCAAACAGTTAATTGATATAATGTATTTTTTTTTAGAAAATATTTTTAGAAAAGCATTATAAAGGATCTAATGGATTATTATAAGCTACTTTATATAAGTTATAATAAATAATAATAGCAAAATTCATCAGTCATCATAAATTATAACACATTATAACCAGAGATTAGTCAATTAAAGAAGATACCTGGGGATAATATACTGGCTTCTTATACTAGCAGAATCTTAATGTATTTATAATGACTATTTGTTTTCATTCTTATTTCTAAGCCATTGAAACGTATTTTTTAATATTTTAAAATAAAATGACTAATGGGTGTACATCTACGAAGAACTTACTATTATATTTATCATACTTTAAAGGTATCAAACAAAAATAAATCGCTCATAATAGATACTTATAGATTATTATTTATACAAATATTATAGATAAGTAATAAAATAAAAACATTTTTGATGACCGCTTTCTAACTTTTTGGCGCATAATTGTTTTCTTATTAAACTCTCACCATTAACAATATCCTTTTGGACAAACACCAAATACATAATTGGAAGACAATTATTGTCAATAACAATAATGTCAAAAACTTTCCATTCTTTAAGAGATTATGAACCAAATATTAATATCTAGTAAACATAAATGCAGCGGATTAATAAAGATAAAATCCTCTTATTACTTAAATGTATTGATAATTTGAATAGCATTTAATTCTAAAAAATAATTTTTAAACCAAACAAAATACCTGCTCTTTATTCTTAGCGTACATAAAATACCACAAATTTATAATACTTAGCAAATATTATTTAATTATTGAAACAGAAAATAATATGTTTTTAACAAATTTAAACTTGTAAATTTTAAACTTTAAAATGTAAATTACTAGTATTCGTGAAAGACAACAAATACGTGTTTAAAATAGATTCATATTATTACTAATGTTTAATACTTTTGAAGCTTATAATATGATTTATAAAATCATAATATATTTCTTATGATAAAAATATAGTCCATAAAATATTATATTTACCAAAAAACTATAAACAAACTATTTTTTAAATTAAATATAATATTATTTTTTATTATCATTATTTATATCATAATTAGATAGTGAAAATGTGTATATAAATAGGAAATTTCCTACAATGAATGGAAAAAATCCCCGGATTTCTAAAATATAATATATATATTATCGTTACAATTAGTTTGTGTAGGTGCCTATTAATGCTATTAACAAGCGACAATATAATACAAATGATTGGGTTTTTACAAAACGCAGAAGAAATGTGAAAATGTAAATAGATACCTACTGTATTTTAATTAGATCTATATACAAATGTATACGGACAAAAATTGATGTTCAGATTTCAAATTGATTTTCCGCTAATTACTTTCTACGAGTAGGTTTTGCACTATTAACTCTACAACCCTTTACGTTTATTGTTTATTTTTCGGTGATAATTATTGATCAACCATACACTCACTTTACCGGATGTCATCAATACCTTTTGGTTGATTACAAATCAATGACAATGATTTTTAAGTTCAAATCCTCAACCTTTCTAGACTCGATAGTTAATCCTGATGTTCATGGTTGTGTCAATATTATCGGCAATACTATAATAAATGTAAATGTGTACTTTACCTATATTACTGCATCTATCAATTTAACGCCTATCCGATGATATTATAAAAGACAATTGAAAACGATTTTTCAAAAAGAATTACGAATGTGTCAATATCTTCTCTTCTAAATACACTAAGTATTTTATAAACAAGGCCTTTTTAAGCATTAGACTGTGCTAACTACATAACGAATTTACGACAATATAACAATAATTATACAGATATGATAATGATACTGTGAGAGGTACATAGCAAAAAAAATCTTAAAAATTATGTAGATTTAGCGTTCCTATTAATAATGAAGTATGTTGATATCTATAATCTATAATTTAAATTACAATGAAATATTGGAATCAAATCTATCTATAATAATACCTTATAATCAATTGCCCAGCATTTAAATTCCTCGGTCGACAATTGCTACTGAGTGTTAAACAAGATTAGTGGTCGTCTGTTCTGATCTTTGGCAGTTTTTGGACAATTCACATTCAGCTGAACCACTCTGTCTACACCGTGTGCGAGTGTACGACAGATATTCAACACGATATGCGTGCGCGAAATATATATAATAGATTTTTAATATGTAAAATGTGTGTATGCATTAAACAAAATATAATTTTAATGTAACAAATAAATAATTGAGAAAACGGCGATAAGAATCGGAATAAAAAATGACTAAAAGAACGCGAAAAATCGCAAATTAAACGAAAAAAATAATAAATATTTTACATGACGGTAACAGCGGAACTAAGACCAACGACGCATTCGTCGACACTGTGCCACAACAAACAACAAAAACAAACACGCACGACGCACCGGTGTGCCGCCCGGAGGAAAGACCAGAAGATTCTCGGAGTGGTGCACGAGAACGTAGGTCGCAGACACGACTTATTACGAAAACGGCGAGCTCTCTCTAGCGGACATTATCCAAACGTTGCGCGGGAAGCAATTTGGCAACGTCTACCGACAACATCCATATAATATAATAATTTTATATTTTTAAATAAAAACTTTGTTAGTGATTTATGCTTTATAGTTATTGTTGGTTTTAATAAAATATATGACATATAACATATTGCGCTATTTGTAAAAATGTATTTAAATAATGTGTACAACAGCCTAGTCGGCCAATATTTCCAAAAACAGGTTAAGTTTTTATTAAAGTAACTTTGTCATATTAAATATTAAATGGACTATTAGATAATATATTGAAATTGTGTATAATTATGATTTAATTAACGAATTTAGATGATGGTGATACATAATAACTGATAGAATTATGAATATAAAGAACACTACTTACACATATTTTGTGTAGATGTAGAACGTATTAATAGCATCAGTCACATACTCACATCTCAATTTAGATTTCGACATTAGATTAGATTGCCGTATTTTAGTAAATATCAATTTTTAATTACTTATATGAACAAATGTTGTTAGTAATGATTTTATTATCTTACGTAAACAACACATATTGACACACTCCAAAAATTGGATTAGAATATAATATATGCATGATTATATATAAATCGGTTTACGAGTTTCATTTATTTTGCGACTGTATGGACGAATTATCATTTTTACATATTATGTGACCTTGTGTGACGCAACTGAAGTGATGGTATGCTTAAAAACAATATCAGAAAATACTTCACCTATTTTAAAATATTTTGAATTGTTGATGATATTTTATAACTGCAGGTTATTGTAAGTACTTATTTTCACACAAATTAATTTAAAAGACAATTTTTATGCCCCATTAATTCCACCTTGCATATTTAATGTACATAAAATATAATACTAGATGACAGTCGACAGAACTACAAAAGTGTATTTAAATGACACTCACCAGTTACCGGGTAAATAACTAAAGTGAGAGATGGAATAATCTATTCTCAATTAACAGTTAGTGGTCCATTACAGTCTCTATGTATGAGTATAGATAAGCAAAAATTCGATGGGAAGTACCTAGTAAATTACGTAAAGAAATCAGCATAAAATTCACTGAGAACAGTGAGAGTATTACAAAAATAAAACTTAATTAACCAACACTTCATAAAAAACCATTAACATAAATAATAATATCAATACTGATATAGATTCATTTGTTTGCATTATAGACTCGTTGTTAAACCCGAAAAGAATATAAATCAGGCTGGAGTAGGTAAACAGAAAACAATTTATTTTTATAAAACGCCCAGTAAAGAATCACAAAATTGAATTATTCCGCTACTTTAATTGCTATTTTAATCATTTTAATGATAACAGAATTTATTCATGATTTTGGAAAATATGTACAATATCTTAAACCATGAATCATAATAAATTTTATACATAGTTTGTAAAATTATACATTCAAA
The DNA here is from genome assembly GCF_002803265.2 of Melanaphis sacchari. NCBI lineage: Eukaryota > Metazoa > Arthropoda > Insecta > Hemiptera > Aphididae > Melanaphis > Melanaphis sacchari. The sequence goes on along the minus strand of NW_020271560.1, from coordinate 7,594,015 downwards.
TATAATATGCCGATGCGTATTTATGAGTATTTACCACACAACTTTTTATTATTATAGGCAGTAGCGTATTTATGTGGGGGATTTATACACACAAATAATTATAGTCATTGCATTATTTTAAAAATTATTATTATTATTATTTTTATCAATAATTGATTAAATTTTCAAGAATTAAAATATTATGAAATATTATATAATATTCTTTTTGGTATCTTCATTTATAAAGCCATATCCCCCCCCCCATGACAAAAACCTAAATACGCCACTGATTATAGGTAGGTATTGTTTAAATAATATAACTAAAATAGTGGTTCTTAAGCTATTTTTCGTGGTTAGTAAGAATAATATATACCTAAAATACATGCAGCATACCTATTTGTCCGCTATAGGAGTATAGAACAACTATTGAAAAATTGACAATGTTTTCGACGAAAACAAAAACACGTATACAAATGCAACCGCTGTTTACAATAATATAAACCTCGAAAGAATCTTTTCGCCATAGACGAAATATTGGTCGAAACATATAGCCCCACTTTTTTAGTTTTCTGCACTTACACTCACTTACGTAAAAATAGACAACTTTGAACTTAGTCCATTTGTATCGCATGAATGCGCGAGTTGCAAGTGTACCTATATTAGTTGCCACCAAAGTATCTGCAGACCATGTTGTCGGTACATTATATTAGTACCATAAATTAAAAAATATTTCGGTAGTCAGTATATATAAGTAGCTGTGGTCTGCACTAAATGCTTTCACTTCATTTAACATTTTAATATCAACATTATTAAGCATTGTACTTACTGACACCGGATACCATTAGGAAATGGATTTCGTTGCGATGTGTCGATGTATTACGCAATAGTGGTAGTAGACTAATGTGCTGTATGATAGATTTAAAATTGACCGCCTTCATAGTTGATTGTATCACCACTGACCACCGCTGTTGTTATATGATTTGATTTTATAGACATTTTATATGATTGAAATTTGAGAATGTATATTATAGTAGCTACTAGGTAACTAGTAAAGTTCAGCATGCCCAAGATCTACTCACTACCAAGGTAATAATCTAACTAATATTTGTCATTGTCATAAATGTTTACCTCAATGGAATAAAATTTCGAAAAAATTAAATGAAATGAAATATATAAATTGAAAAAACAATTTGAGAATCAAATCGAATATAATCTTCGAAATTACTTGGGTACAAATTCGGATACATCAATCATTACACCTACGCATCTACTCGGTAATCGGTACCTAGTCCAATATAAGGTATAAATGTTTAATAATTCGTATTAGAATTAGAAGCAACTCGTTAATATTACTATACGACGTCAGTATACGATAACAATTAACAGTTCCGCCGACTGTAAGATATATTAAAACCTATACGGCTATACCTACGTGTATCTATAGCGGACTATAGCTATATTGCCTGTGTTTATTAATCACGGAATAAAATAGAACAAGACAAATAATAAATATATAGATACGTCTTATACTTATTATGTTTTACATAGTCTCTGTACAGAGGCCATAATTCTTATAACTTTTAGACTTTAATACCGAATTAATTATCAATGTGGATTAGAAGGGTCTACTATGTAAAGGAGTAAACGCGTTTTTCATATCAATTAAATGGCATTATAAATGGTCACACCGAGACGATAAAATTAAAACAGTGTTTGTGTTTTTCGATAACTCCGCCAATTATAGGAAAGTTTTAAAACCACATACAACTTTACAGCATTGCCCAGGCTCTGATTGGTCTGTCGAGCTACCAAAGATAACTCGGTGGGCTGCTCAAAATATGGACTAGTTTTGAATATTTGGTCGTATATATTCTTTTTTTTTTTTTTTTTGATAAATTAGTACAAGTATTGGTAGTATAATTGATTTGAATTATTTTAATCGTACAATACCCTTAGCTGTAACCAAGCATTCAAATGTTAGAAATTCCTAAAACACAGTAGGCCAATATCTTGCCAATCCAGCGCTAGTATTACTCATATAATATAAAAATATATAAATAAAATAAAATATTTTTTATGCTATTATGAATCACTGATATAAACCTACATTATTTGTTTTGTAATTACTATCTACAAGAATCATATATTTCAAAGACAGTCGAGGATGGTAATCACTAATTAATAACCAATTTAATTAGTACCATTTAATAGTCAATTGAAATTTTAATCGGCCTATAATTTACTATTTAACAAAGAACTTAATTTTAAATCTAGAGTAAATTTAACAAATATAGATTAGGTACATGTGATTTTTACGAATATTTGGTCAAATTTGAATTGCTCAACTTAAGTTTTAAATCTTCATTCTAACAAAACGTAAAAAAAATTACATCTTATATTAATTAACAAATAAACATAGGTAGGTATACATAAAAATAATAAATCACACATCTCATTAATTTCATCCTTACTTATTTTCGTACACCCTACAACTTACTAATGGTAAATAATAACTTTTAACAAAATTCAAAGAATCTATTTTTTAATTTTACATTTTTACTATGCCAAATGCTAAATTCTAGATAATGGAACAATAAGAAACAGTGTAATGCAACCATAATCAATCATATTTCTAAGTCGATATATAGGAATTTGAAATTTAAAAATTAAACCAGTAATATTAACATAATATGGATTTTTTTTACATAATGTGTGAGAAACATAAATTGGTTATTTGTTTCAGTATTTAACTAAATACCAAAACTTGCACTAATACTATTTAGTTTAAATTTTATATGGATGTAATAAAAAATAAATAATTTTTAAATTAATGTCATATGGAATTTCTTTCACGCTTTATATTTATTTTTAATATTTACAATTAAAAACATATTTTTACAAATTTTTCAAAAAAAAAAAAAAAAATTAAAATTACACATCAAGTTTAAAACAATGGTTAATCCAATAATATAATCATAAATTAAATAATCAATAAAAAATACATTAACTAAAATGCTTAGTATTAACCTAATATTTCAGGGTAGGAATAAGCTGGGTCAATTTTTTAAATTAAATTTTAAAAATATATTAAAATACCCAACTAATGTATGTTATACCTATAAATAAACAGCAATTTCAAATCGCTTTCCAATATATAAATGAATATGAAAATAAAAAAATTACTATATTAAGTAAAAAACAAACATTTATTGTTGTGAAGAGTTGAAGTTTGCAGCTACCTTTACTTTACGATTAGATGTGGACTGGTCATTAGCTGCTGGTGAAAATGCACTTGAAGGACTTGGAATCATTACTCTGTTACTTGACATGTACTGTTCATTCTTAAAAATTATTTTATATTTACATTGAATATACTAAAATGGCTATATTTTTTTGATTATTACCATTGGCATATCATTCGGCGCTGTTGACATATATTGTTGATAATTCATATTTCGTTGAGGTTGATGGTAAGCATTGGGGATGGTATTCATTGCATATTCATTATTTATTACTGAAAATAAATAAAATTATTAACAATATAGATGTATTAAAACAACATTTAAAATTAATTTACAATTTCTGCTGGTGGGTTGCCAATGAACAGGTGGTTGTGGTAATTGTGATGGATTCACTAAACTTGTGAAAACTGGTACTGTTTTAGAATACTGCAATTCTTGTTGTTGATAGTTGAAAAACCTTTAAGAAATGTGGTTAGATTTCAAGAATATTTATCACTAAAATTAGTAAACATACTGTTGCTGTTGAAGTGGGAAACCAATATGATTTTGCTGCCTATACATTTGTTGTTGAAATGGTATTTGAAATGACTGTTGAGCAGGAACTGAAAAACCAGGTGGAAACTGCTGGAATGGTGGTCGATAGTGTTGCGAAGAATAATCAAAATATTGGGGCACTTGTGGATATGGCTGATGTTGTGTTTGCAAATGCTGTTTTTGTAGTTGCTGTGGCTGTTGTAGTTGTTGTGGTTGTTGTTGTAGTTGTTGATGTTGCTGCTGCTGCTGTTGATGAAGTTGTTGTGACTGATAAGGAGGTTGAGATTGGAAAGATGTAATCCAATTCATAAACACATTTGATGGTCCTTGTTGAGATACAGCTCTTTGACCTGACTTTGGTGGCTTATTCTTTGTAGTGTGTTCATTATTTTTGTTAGCATCCATTTGTTGAATAATAACCAATGCACGAGAAGCAACTTCTTCAGATGCCTAGATAAATTATTATAAATAATAGTAAAACACATTTAATTATTTTTTATTGATTATGATTCATGAAATTATGAATAACATAAAGAACACAAACTTCAATATATGAATGTTTTGCTTCTCCTCGTATTGTAACACCACTTGGTAAAATCAATTCTGCATTATACACTTTCAAACCATTTTCATCTACTGAATTTATAAAACTATACTTAGGAAGACTGTAACCTTTCTGTAAATAATACTTTTCCAATGCTATAACCATTGGCTTTTCCTATAAAATTTATTTTATTGAACTATGTTATATTTCAATAAAATTATAAAATTACAAAAAATATTAATTACTTGAACTATGCTTTCCATTGAGTTATTGAGTTTTGGAATTACATTTTCATTTATTTGTTCATTGGTATTGTAATTAGAGCATTGGGGTTTTACTGTTTTTAAATCACGAAAAGAAGTTTCTGGTAGATAATTTACTAGTTTATTAGAATAATAATCTAGTTCATTCTAATAAAAAAAAAAAAAAAAATGTTAGTTTTAGCAAAAAATAGTAAATATATCATTACTTCATTTGAAGATGGAACAAAATTATCTTCTGGTTGAATTTTTAACATTTTCTTTAATGCCATTGTTTTAAATTCCTAATTAAATATAGAAAATAATATTAAAATTATTGTTAAGACATTTTAAAATTAAATACTGACACATGCTTCAGCATTCAGTTGTATTTTGATGGAATTATTATTAATATTCTGTCTATCATTAACTGTTTCCTAAATTTAAGACAAACAATAATCAAATATGAAAAAATTATTTTAATTTGACATTAAGCTAATTAAAATGAAATATTCTACAATAAAATTAAGTATACAAAAAAAAAAATCTTACAATAGGTGCTTGGAGAATTTTATTAATCTTGTCAAGATTTTGAGATTCTTTTTTCTAAAAAAAAAAAAAATAGAAAATTTTAATACATTAAAATAACTGAATAATATATTTAATCAAGAACGTTGCATCAAAATGTGTTTTTTCTATCACACACATTACATAAAAAATGTATGCACTGGATACTAACTTAATTTTATTTAAAGTTAACATTAGAGCAATTTCATATGCTATGAAATTTGAATACAATGCTTAAGCAAAGATTTTTTTTTCTTTGTATTTTTATTTTACAATGAATTTATAAGTACTTGAATAATTTCAAATTTCAAATTTATATAACTCACTTCAATAAAAAAAAAAAAATAAATCAATAAATAAAACAACATAAAATACAACTCCTTGCTGCTGGGGAAATATTTATATTATTATCTAATAATCCAATAAGCAATACATTTAAGAATAATTTGATTCTGCTATTTTAAATTATTAAAATTAATGCAACTACTGTGTCAAGTATAATGAATTAAAATTAAAATTTTAAGGTTTAACAATAATAGCATTTCATCTATTATTGTATGATGGAATTTTATTTAAATTTATAAATAGTATTCAAAAAGTATAAGTAATAAACAACATTTTCAACATTCTTCTACTTATATTTTTCTAGAACAAATTAATTTTTAAACAATTTTGTAGAAAATAAAGTGTATAAAATACTTTACTTGTTGACGTCGCCATGATTCCTTTGGAGCCAATGCGATTTTTTCTTCCCGAGATTTAAGTTTGATTTCAGATCCATTAGTATTCGACTATTTTTAAAAATATAGTTATTAATAAATATATGCATACAAATATTAGAAATAAACAGTAAAGTTCTGCATGGCACATTATGTTAGATAGTTTTTTTTTTTACTTAATTATATTTTTTTTTTTGTAACCAATAAGGCAATAAAAGACAATAAATAAGTTACTCATCTCATATAAGCTATAACTTGTATTGGTAAAATAAGTTCAGTTTTTAAATTATAAATAAATACAAATAGAATACATTATACATGAATAATATTATTTAAGTTAAAAAAAAAATAAAAATAAATATTAATATATAAATGTAAAACAATACATTTATACTAGCAGTTGAAACAACAGTAAACAGGAATAAATGAAAATTTTTAAAAATAGACTCCATTTTAGTTTATTTAATAAGAGGTTATGATTCCTGATACTAATTGTTTGTGAACAAGATGTCAATAAACATTAATATATGTAATCAATACACTTAATCTTATTAAAAATCTTATAATTTAATTGTATTAATTGTAGTGCATATTTCAGTGTCATCCTTACCATGAAAATTTTAATAGTTGTATATTGGACATGTAAGTTAACTAATTTATTTGATTAAATGTGATCTAACTAAAGGAGGTTTAGTTTTTTTTTTTTAAATTAAAATTCAAAATGATTCAATTTATTAATAACTAATAAAATGCACATACAATTTCAGACATTAATGAAAAAAAAAAAAAAAAATTAATAAGAAAATAAATTATCCAATATCAAATTTAAAAATAAGAATATTATCAGTATTTTTACAAGTTTAATATGTTATTTAATTTTAAATGAGTTATGACTTGTGAGCATTTTCAAATTGCAATATTTTACATTCATACTTTTTTTAAGACTTGAAATATTATAAGAACATATGTAATATTTTCATATTTAAATGAAAATAGATTAATAGCAATTTCAATTTAGTATTACTCTTAACACAAAATGAGTTTTTCTGATTACAAATGTTGCATATTTATAAGACAGAGATAATAATATATACATATGTGATATACATATTCTTAAAAAATATTTCAATACAATAAATTAACAAAACATAACTAACCTGCAAATGTTCCCAAATACTCAGTTGAGTGCTCTTAAAATAACAAACAAAATTAAAATTGTAAACAAATATATTTTGTTAAATGGCACATAGTAAGATAGTCTAAATAATTCATTTTTACTTTAAAAATCCAATTTAAATAACAAACCTGTTTCTCTGAATTAGGAGTCTGATTTAATGTCTTTTTTACAACTAAGGGTTTATATAACCCAATACGTATAGCATGTGACAAGTTTATGAATGACATTCTACACAATTTATAGCCACGGTTAGTAGAACCGCCAAATGATACAGCATTTGGAAATTCCTTATCAAATACGACACTATACACAATCTCGGTATCAATATTTGATTTAGAAATACCTAAATAAAATACAATTTATTGGATTAAATCATAAATTATAAATTTAAATTAAAGATACTCACTAACTACTGTGCCTTTGAAACCAAGAGGAACTTGATATGAAGATCGAATACATACTACACGATCTAATACTCGTGTGTCTGCTCCTTCATCAACTTTTAATTTGTCTAGCTTAGTTAATGGCTAAAAGATAAATATAATGATAATAAATTTCTTCATTGTCTAATTACTATTAATTTACTTTAAAAAGATTTTGTGATTTCACACTTAATGTCATAGTTTTTTTGTGTTTTAAGTTTTCTGTAATAAAATCATCCATATATTTTTCCACAGCAGCTATTTTAGATGGCTCCATTGACCCACAAGTTTGTTTAACTTTAGTTAACAAACGCATTTCACCCAGCCATTTTTTCAGATCATCTAATTTTTGTTTCCTGTGTTAATAATTGAAAATTATAACTTTACCATTTTCATCAAATTAAATAAAGTTAATCATCAGACTTTTTTAAAAATAAAAACAAACCTTGTACTTGGATCTGGAAACATATCTTCAGACTTAAAAGTATCCTTAGAACTTTCTGAACTTAATAAAACATTTATTAACTCTGGAAATCTTTGAATATACTCCCTTAACAAATCTATTGTTTTTTGAGAATACATCCAAACATTATCAAATTTTTTTGTAAACCCAACAGCCTAAAAATGTAATATTTAAATAAAAACAAAATGTATAAATTAATTAATTATAACTAATACTTCTTCATTTCGTTTATTTGATTTAAGGTTCATTCCAATATTTATTTTTTTTTCATTCCTATCTTCATAAGTCTCAACTGCTAGGAATATTGTTCCAGTAATTTTAGCAAGTAAATGTGAATTGATTGAAAGTTTAGATGCTGCAGTATTAGCTAAAAGAAAAATAAATTTTTTTTAAAGGTTTTAAAGTAAAATCTTTTAAATTTACCATAAAAAAGTTCTGTAGAAACAGATTCAACACGTTCTTTTAGATCATAAATGTAAGGTTCTGGTTCAAGTATTATATTAATCTTAATCCGTGAAGATATAAAACCTCCGACAACATCTGCTTGACAACCATAAAATGGAGCATCGAGTACAAACACTTTACTACCAAGTGGAAAGTATTCTTCCAGAGAAAAATAACTTTCTTTTGAACTAAGATCCATTACTTCCAAACCAGGTATTGATGTTTGATAAGCAATTGTTGTTGAGATATCATTCCACTATTTAAAAATTTAAAATGTACAATACTTAAGAAAGATTTTTTAATTGAAAAATACATACAACTTTTATAAGATCAACTCCACTTCCATCTTGCCTTGGCACATATTTGGTTCCTTTTAAAGTCTGACCACGCAATAATACATGTGTCTTACCAATATCAATACCACGCGTTGTAATAAACCTATATCATTTAAAATGTAAACAATTTTAATTTAGTTTTTTAAAAAAATTAATAATAAAGTTTAAATTAATTTCAAAATACAAAGTATAATATACTAATTTAATTTTTTTTATAAAATCAAACTAATATAATTACTAACGTCTTAGCAATGCCTTGGGCAAGCAGATTAAATTCTTGTATATCTGATTCATTCATTTCTCGTACTATCAATTGTTCATCCTCATTAAATGACAATTTTACTGTAGAATTCGAAACAGCAGTAACCCTAATAATGTTTAAAACTTATTAGTCCTCTATATTGCTCAAAATTCAAAAAATTAAACTTACTTAATTTCTTCAAGGTGAGGCCAATTAACATAAAGTGTATTTCCAAGCAATTCCTTAGCAATATGTTGTATACTTTCATTATCATTTTCATCTTTATTATCAATTTTTAATATCATATTTTCACCCAAACTAGGCGATTGAAATACTTTTACATTACGTCTTTGTAATTGTGCCTAATATTATATTTAAAATATAATTATATTAGCAATAATTTTAATTAAAATTAATTATTAATATTAATTTACTGTAATTGGAATAAGATGAAGTGATGGAAATCCAACATGATAAACATCCAATTGTAAACCTGGATATAAGCCTTTAACTAGATCACCTATGTCAACAAAAATATCTTCGCGGTTTATAGCTATTTTTTCGGCATGACTTTCTTCAATTGATGGAAAATATTTTGAAATTGAACCCATGCCTAAATTAATTTTACATAAGGAAAATATATTAAATTAGATTAATTCAATATATATATAACATACACATACCAAGATTTTTTTTTGTATACATAAAAAGGTGCATGGGACCATGAGTATTTCTACTTTTCTCATCTGCTGTTAATTTATGTTCAACCATTTTCATAGACTTAATTAAAATTTCCTAAATAACAAAAAAATTGATTTTTTAATAATTATTTATGTAATATATAATTGTTATAAATTCTATGTTTTAATAATTTATACTTACTTCATCAATAAAAGGGATTAGTACAACTGCTTCCCATTCATGTTGTTTGCCATTAAGATCAGTTTCAAATTTTTCAGGATAATATAACCTTATAGGACTAGCTTCTTCAGTCATTAAATCTTGAAAAGGTTTGGGTAACAATTCTTTACTAAGTGATGGCAATACTGCTAACAGCTGTTCGTATGGCAAAAATGGTTGACCCAAGTCAAATTCTATTTTAAGATTTTCAAAGCCTTTAATGTCAGATATATATGGGGCATAATGATGTGGATAATACCACGACCATGAACAACAACCATTATAATAATAATTTAGATTCCATTGCAATGCCCTGATATATCCTTCAGCTTGTGAACGCATTACATCACTTAAATAAATAAATAAAATTAACTTTTATTTAGATTTAAATAAAAATAAAATAAATCTTACTCTGTAACAACATTGTAATCAAGTTTGTTTTTATAATAATTTTCTTTATGCAAAGTAAATTCAGCCATAATAGATTCATCTTCAGTTTCTTCAAACTCATCTTCTTCATCACTCAAAAGCTAACATTAAATTATATTAAAAATTTTCATTGTACTATTTACAATTAATAAAAAAAAAAAAAATGAGATAAAAATTCTTACAATTTTATCTGTGTCTTTTATTAATGCAGCTAATTCGTCTTTGTAAGCAGGATCATTATTAACCTAAAAATAATATTTTTAACACATACAAGATTTTATTAATTTCATAAATTTGATTTTAGCATAAAATAAACCAACTTTATTAGAAGTTGTAGTATTTGCAGAACGTTTCCCTTCCAAAAATTTTATATCAGCATAAGTATCTCTGAATTGATCATAATCAAAATTAGCCAAAGTTTCCATAAATTTTTGAAACCGTTTTAGGTTTAATGTTCCTTGTTCATTTAAATAACCTGAAAATGTTCAAAAATACTTTGATTCTAAATAATGCTTAAAAAATTTCAATAATATAAATACTATTGAGAAAAAAAAATCTGAGAAATTCTCTTGAGGAAAAAAATATGTATATTTTGAATATAACAGTAATTCAACTAAACTGTTATAAAATTTCAATTTTTGTTAAAAAGAAAATTATATTAAGTACTATAACATTAAATTCTTGTAAAAAAATTATATTTTAAAATTACTTTTAATTCTATAAAAAAACATAAGAGATTTATATAATAGGTATTTTCATACAACTACTTTTGAATAGGTACATTTAATATTAAGCTATCAAAATAAAAAATTAATAGAATATTCTTATATTTAAATATAAATTTAAACCAAACTATTAGGTATTTCAATACCATACGATTAAAATATTTACAATTATCAATTTGTTTTTTTTTCTAAATCTAAGTTGATGTAAGTTTGTTTAAATATTAAATAGTTTGTAACATTTTTAGTTGAAAGTTAAGATAATGGATAAGATTGCAGAGGTTTCACTTAATATTGGTAAATGGAGATCCTCATTGATTATTCAAATACTTAAGATCCACATGAAAAAATCAAGAACCTAATGGTAACACGACTTTTGTCTTTACTAGGCTTGATTGGTTAGGACTAGTTAAAATTTTTCTATTTTAGAATTTCAAATATCTACACTATTTTCTTTTCAGCCTGCTTAGTGGATTATCTGGAATAGTGTCAGAGTCTAGAACAGGTATTATTGGATTTTAGTGATTGGATAGTCTGGAATGAAATCTCTTATTTAGAAATTTCACTGTTTTTTCTATTTTGTTTATTTTTAAATCAGTATAAAGAGTGTGATTTGAGACATAGAATAGGGTATTAGTGATTGCATGAAGTGTTGTAGATCGGAAGATTTGAATTTATGTTTGTATTAAATTTTTTTGCTGTGCCTCTTAATTGAATGCCGTATGTCCAATTTAGCATCAATAGGATTTTATAAAGGAGCGATTTTCTTTTTATACTGAATTTAGAATATTTAAATTAAAAATATAAATGTAACAATTATAAAAACAGTTAAAATACAATTTGAATTAATTTTTCTCTGTCTTTCTATTTAGGGTCTTCCTTGCCCACTATTTTCCGACATTTTAAATTAATACTCAAAAATATTGTTATTAACTTGACAACTTTTACTTTTACAAATTAAAACATGCATAGTATATCAACTTTATTTATAATGGCTCTAATTAAAATGAAATACCTAATGGTATATTGAATGAAAAAACAAACTGTAGCATATACTATAACCCAGCAGTTTTCAACCTTTTTAACAATGCAGCACACTTTATCTTCTACAACATTTTTGCGGTATACTAATCCATATAATATATGACACATATAAACATTTGTATAAACAATGTATCACATAAAATATAAGAAAAATGGTACACTTCAAGGGCTCTTGTGGCAAACTGGTTGAAAACTACTGATATAATCTATTGATTAGATTTTAAATTTGTCAACTTTAATGTTAATAAAATATTTTATAATACACAATTACCTTCTACTTTAGGTAAAATATCCATATAAACTCTGTATAATATTGGCAATGCTCCTTTTGAAATATGAAGATCAGGTAGATGTGGAATAAAATCATTACCAACTAGAAAACCCATTAACACCTAAAAAAACCGTTATTAAAATAGATACAAATATATTTTTAGTTTATAAGGTATTAATTTCATTTTAAAATCAAAACTACATTTTTTAAATATTTTTTATACTGAAATTCAAAAAATAATAAATTCAAAATAGATTCATGGTTTTACTTGAAATATAAAGTAGATGTAAAATTTAAACTAAAATTTGTTATACTCAGTTAATTTTCACAAGTTATTAAAATATAATTAACTATTATTTATTAATCAATAATTATAAAAACTTAATAACATAGACATATTCTTAAAATACAAAGAGTAAAAAGCCAGAAACTACTAATTTAAATTTATATACATTAAAATATTGAAAAAATTATCAGTTTAACAATTCACTATAATATATAGTAGTTGATTTAAAAAATAAGAAATCTGGACCATTCTATAAAATAAACAACATAATATAAAAATATAGACTTGAAACTTTGTCCTTTAAGTGTACTTAAAAGTTTCAAAAATCTGAATTTAAATAAATGTATCATTATAAGATAAATATGAGATGAGTATGATTGATAAATTGGTCAGTTAAATATAATCACCAAATAAACTAACATCCATTTAAATTTTAAAAAGTTGCTACACCCGCATGTTATTTTTCTGTCTTACAAACACATATTATAGTAGATTGTATATTCTAAGAAATCTATTTAACTTCTTTATGCTTAATATTTCAATCAGTTTGATAAAAATTAAATAAATAAGTACTTTCAAATAATGCTGAAAACATAATATGTAATATCTAAATTTTTTTGGAACTAGCATTTATAAAAATCATTAATGTTATATAAAATCATATGAAATTAATAATTTATTTAGTTACATGTTATTCTACTCATAGAACAACAATTAAATATTAATACTTATTAAAAATGTATTATTGTTAGGAACTGTTTTGATGAAGATTAAAAGGGGTTAAATCTACTACAATCATGTAAATATTACAAATAATATACAACATTTACCCAGTCATCAATAATAGACTCCAAATCATATTCAAAAGGCAAGGTCTCTTTAAGTTCTTGAAATTCTAATCCAAGATAATCTCTCATTAATGATAAATGTAGAAGATAAAATTGTGTTTCATCTACAGATGTTTCTTTTTTTGTTTTACGTCCAAATTTGACCTATTACACAATACAATACAATAAATATGAAATATATTACTACATGGTACTCGTACAACATGCTATCTACTACACATTTGATGATTTAGTATGCTATATACCGCCATCTTCAAAAGATTACTTTATAATTTATGTTTTTGACTAGTTTTCAGAACTTTTATCAACTCACTACCACAAATTGTTTGGTTTTTAATTTGGTATTATTTGGTCAATAGGTAATAAACCACGTATTTTTAAAAAATTTGCGCACATCTCATCATTATGAATTATGAGTCGATATAAATAACTTATGGTTGACAAATTCATAATACTAATAAATAAATAAATCACAGTAAAACCACATATAATCGACACGACTCACAAATACACACTATTTATTTTATATTTTCTTGTAAGAAGCCTTTGATAAATTATAAAAAGATATAAATACAATAAAATTTGGAAATTTGATAAATGTTTAATCTTAATTGCAAAATGATTAAGTATATATATTATATCCAAGTATATTATACTATAAGAGTATATAGTAGATATAATATTTACAATAGATATCATGGTAAAGTATCATAAAATTACAGTAGATAACATATTGGTCAAGTACCTTTTACATAATATGAATAATCAAAGTTGGTATTTTATAACTTTATTTTTAAATAAAAGAAATTACCTCTTCTCTAAGCAATGAAAAATATGGTTCATGTGTACACAGTCCTAACATAATTAAATCTGCATCCAAACCATAGAGGCAATGTCTTGTATGAGGGTTATACCCTGGACGAGATTTCATATATCTAATGTAATCCATAATTTTATGTTCACCTTCACCAGGAACTTGATGTCCAGATAATATCACCTGTACCTTAGTCCATAGTGGATCGTTGGAAATTTTATCGGCAACAAAATATTCAAGCTCGTTTTGCAAGCGTACCATAAATGGGGTACCAGGTGTAATACAATTAGAATCAAAGCGTTCTTCTGAAGGTAAGGTTTCACCTCTGGAAATTGCTTGTTTCATTTGTTCAGCAGCTGTATGGGCTGATCGAAAACGTCGGCCACGTTGTTGATTCATTTTTGCTCTAGGAGCAACACCATCAATAGCCATAAAGAATAATTTTTGCGGTTGAATCATTTGAAATAATACCTAAATACAAAAAAAAAAAAAAAAACATTAAAAGATAGTACAGATATTATAATTAAAACTATTAATATTTAACCTCTAAATAGTGGAAAATATTTTTAACGATAGTCTCTTCAGAGATACGAAAATGAGGATCATCATCATTTGGATGTGAGCAATTATGAATTATACCATTCATGTCCAAGTACAGATTATCAAACTCTGGGATCTGCAACATATTTAAAAAACAATAGAAGTAATTTATAATTAGTAGTTCATTAATTTTAAGACATTAATACCTGATAGTCTTTAACAAGTTCACTGAGGCAAGGATAGCGTTCACTCATGTAACGGAAAAACTTTGGTACACCCATACTGAATTTATCTTTTTAAAACTTTTGGAAACTTTTATTTCATTAACAAATAAGAAATATTAACAATTTTTCTCAAAACTGAATTGAATGAATACAATTTTTTTCTCAATGCTTATCGACTTTCGTATTTTTCTAACTCAAAAATATAAACATTTAACACTATAACACTAAACAGTAGTAAAATACGAGTAGGACTTAACTGTAGTACGCATGACACTAAATTATTTTGTCACGATACTATGATAGTAGACTACAATGTACATTGTACATACTACATAATATTAAACGGTCGGAGGAGTTGAACTACGAAGTTCAGACTCAGAAGTTTAAGATTATTGTCAATGAGTCAACAAACAAGTAGTTCAACAAGCAAACTATAAATATAACCTTAAATATTATTTTTAACTGATAACTATCTATCGGATAATGATAACAATATTTATCTTATTTTGGAATTTTTAGTTTTGTATTGCGCTTAATAGTTTTTGAAAGCTTTTATTTTTAGTTTAGAATTTAAAATATTTGTTTTGTACATGAGGTAACATTTTAGTTAGTTTATTTCTTTTAGTAATTTACCATCAAATTAAAATATGCTGTATAATTTATAGTAGTTATTATAGTTTAACGCATTTAAAGTATTGTAATGACCTTAGTAATACAATACTTTTTAAAAATTATCCATAAAAGGATACGTCATAAATAAAAATATAAAATATTTTATATAATTTCTCGTTTCTATTTAAATGAAGATATTATTTAAATTATGTACACTGTATACATTGTTTTATTTTACTTATTCAATATAATTGTATGTCAAAGTGATCATGGTCATTCGAAAACAATGTATGACAAATGTAAGTATTAATTAATCTTCAATAGTTCCATTTCTATTTGTTTTATAAATAAAATGCGATTTATTTATAAATAGCCATTAATTAATTTTGAAATTACTGTTTTTTTTTTTTTTTTTTGTATATTTATTTAGTAGCCAACCAAATTATTAGCAAAATTAACAAAGCTAAAAAGGAATACACTCCCTGTGAAACAAAAAATGGAACATGTTTTTTCCCAAACATCTTGAAAGATCTTGAGCCATTTAAAGATGGTATTACCCATCAAATGATAACTGCAGCAGCAGACAAGTAAATATTAAAATGTATAAGTGTCAGTTATATTTGTAATTTTTATACTCAACCATTATTTTTATTTTTAGAGGAACTCGTTACATGATATTTAATCATGACTTATACAGAGAAACAAAGTGCATGTTTCCAGCTCGTTGTGAAGGTGTTGAACATTTTTTAAGTAAAATTCAATTAAATACTCCAGATGTTGAATTCATTTTAAATACACGAGATTGGCCTCAAATAATAAAACATTATGGTGATCCTAAACCCGTTTTTTCTTTTAGCAAGGTGAGAGTACTAATTTTTTTATCAATTAATTGATGTATTATGTGTTTTATAATTATTCAATCAATTAGTTTAATAAATTGATTAATTTGTGTCCTAGACAGATGATTATTCTGATATAATGTATCCTGCATGGTCCTTTTGGAGTGGAGGACCAGCAATCAAATTACATCCATCAGGACTTGGCCGATGGGATTCTCTGAGAAAATCGATTTTAAAACAATCTGAACAATGGTCATGGAAAAATAAAAGTTCTAAAGGGTTTTTTCGGGGTTCTAGAACTAGTGAACAACGTGATTCGCTCATACTTTTATCAAGAAACGAACCAGAACTAGTTGATGCAGCATATACAAAAAATCAAGCTTGGAAATCTGATAAGGTACACAGTATTATAGTATCTATCTAATACATTTGTGATTATAATGATTTGATTTTAACAACTTAATAACATTTAATATTTATAGGATACACTTTTTGCTCCACCAGCAGATGAAGTATCATTAGAAAACCATTGTCAATACAAATACTTGTTTAATTTTCGAGGTGTAGCTGCTAGTTTTCGTTTTAAACATCTTTTTTTATGTAAAAGTCTTGTTTTTCATGTTGGAGAAGATTGGAAGGAGTTTTTCTATCAATTTATGAAACCTTGGTATCATTATGTACCAATAAATCCTAATGCGTCCGAAAAAGATATTAAGTAATTTATTCTTTAAATATGTAATTACAATTTACAAGAATTTATTTTATCTTGCAGAAATATTTTACTATTTTTCAAAGAGCATGATGATCTAGCAAAAGAAATTTCAGAACGAGGTTACAGATTTATCAGAACCCATTTGAGAATGAAAGATGTAACATGGTATTGGGAAACACTGCTGCATGAATATGCCAAATTATTAAAATACAATCCAAAACCAGACAATGAACTTAACCTAGTTAATAGGTGATCTTCTACAGGGTATAAAATAAGTGTTCAGTTTTCATACTCTATGAAAAAATTAACATATAACTTAACAATTTTTGAAATTTATAAAGACTGCTGTACTTAACAAAATTGTATTTATTTTAAAAATCACAAAAAACTATTATTAATTTAAATTTTAAAAATATTTCCTTAAAAACAGTTTATTATGATATGTAATGCTATTTTACTGACTTCAGTTTTAATAGTGATTTGATAAATGTTAAATAGGTACTGTCATATGCTAACATTAGAAAAGAGTATTAAAACAAAAACTTTTTTTTTTTTAAAAGATGATGTAAGTAATAATAATAGTGAACAGCATAATAATGAAATAATTTATTTGGAATTAAGTAACAACTATAAAAAATGTGATACACTAAAACATGATTTACTAAACACAAGTATGTTGTTGCTAAAGCATATATATTTTTATTTGAAATCTGAACTAAGATTCTATGTACAAAAATAAATTATATTATTTAAATATATATATATATGCATACAAAATTTTATTTGAAACATACAGAGTTAAATTTTTTAGTGGCACAACAGATATAAAAGTTATTCAAAACTAAGCTTTTAATCTGCATAAGACAGCTGGGCATAACCAACTAGCATTTTCTCATCCGGTGTTTCATCACTGTTGCAGCCAGATACCTAAGTAATAAATAATTGTAATACGTTCCATTCCACAAAATATAAAATTTATACTTACTAGAGCAAAAGTAACTGGTCTATCACGAGTTTGGTTACCTATTAGCACACGTAAATTCATGGCTATTACATCAGCATCTCTGCAATCTACCAATCCAGCTCCTACAAGTTCAGTAGAAATACCATCAGGAGTGTCATTTCCCAATAAGAATTCGAATCGAATGTCATTAAGTTCACGATTGGCATTTCTAAAAAACACATAATTATTAATAATATCCAAGAGTTTGTACTTTTAAATTTAATATAGCTGTTGAATTTTGCCAGATGTTTATTTAAATATTAAATATAGATTTTGGCACTTAATATCAATATTTGTATAAATATTATTATAACTTGATCATATCTTTTTTTTATTGCTCATATAACCAATATCCAAAATTAAATTTAAAATATGAAATAAAATATTTTTATATTTTACATCAAAAATATACAATCTATAAACTAATTTTATAATAAGAGTAAATGATATAAAAGAATTTAAATTCTTAACATGAATTACTTGAATGAAGAAGTAGCCAGGGGCGGACTGGGCTGACGGGCGGGTGGGCAATCACCCTCTGGGCTGTTAGGATTTACGGTCTTACGATAATAGACTACGATAAAAATTGTATATTTTAGTTGACAACCGAGGACACAAAAATTGTTTTTAAATTGTATTTAGCTAACAGACCAAATGATGATGATTGAATAGTTGGGAGAGAGGAGAGCCACTAATTCTATCTGTCTAGATCAGGTATGCCCAACCCGCGGCCCACATCCGGCCCACGAAGGTGTTCCAACCAGCCCGTGTAAAAAAAAAATTATTATTTACAAAATATGTATTTTATTAAGTTTTTAAAAATATAAAATATTTTACAATTTTGAATTTTTATATAAAAAAAATGCATTGCATTTTAGAATATTAATAAAAAAAAATTAGTGAGAAATTTGGGCTTGTTTTTCTTTAACCAATCTTTCAATGTTTGGAGTAAAATGTGTAACGCCAATTCTTAATAAGAAGTGTAAGTACAATAGATATACCTATGACTAGTTCATATTTTATCGAAATGAACAAAAAAAAAAAAAAAAATGAAGCATATACGGCCCGCAGTACAAATATACATTTTGAATGTGGCCCACCAGGTGAAAGAGGTTGGGCATACCTGGTCTAGATTATTACTATTAAGAAATGTATGCTGGTATAATGCTATTTGTATAACATAATACCTAAGCAGCTGGGCCTGTATGATCGCCCGGCCCGATTTTTTACACTAGTCCGCCCCTGGGAGTAGCCCATCGACTATACTTTATATCTAATTTAAATTAATTTAAGAAAATTATGTTTTATTCAAATTTCCTACTTATATTTACTTCTAACTATTACCATATATTATTTACTTTTATATTATTAAATATTGATTTCTGTTTAAAATTAATAAATGTAATAAGAATGTTTTGCATCAAGTTGTTTAGATTCATAAAAAAAAAAAAAAAACAAACACAAACCTCATACGTAGAACAAGGTTTAAGTGTTCTTCGCCACTTTCATGTTCACTATCAGATGATTGAGGGACCTCAATTAATTTATTTAATGGTTTATCTTGACACTAATTAAACATCATAAAACAGTTGTAAAATTAGTAAAGTTATTTAAAAATCATAATAAATGAAAAACAAGATTTTTACTTCATCATCTGATGACTGTCCATCGCATTCTTCTTCAGATGACCAAGTCCACTCTCCAGTTATTGTTCTATGTAATCTACCAGATGTGCCTGGTTGTCTTTTTGATGCCTATTACACATAGATGATTATATTTAGAATTTTAAAATCGATATTTGTGTTTAATACAAAAATACAAAAAAAAAAGATTAATCTTTATAATATAAAATTTACCTTTTGAACTCTGGTTTCTAAACTAGGACCAATAGCAATTAAAGTCGATTGAAGGTATTTTTTATCTTTGGCTTTCTTAAAAATCGGATGTTTGAGAAGTTCAGTAGCCGTAGGCCTGTATAAAAAAAACATAATATTAAACTAGTGAACCTTAAGTTGGAAAAAGAAAAAAATGTATTACCTTTTAGTTGGATCCTTTTGCAAACAATCAGTAATTAGTTTTCTGAAAGTTTTACCATAAGCTTTGTATTGATCTTTTTGATCAGCACCAGTATCCAAAGTAGGTGGATCATTTTGAAGTGTCAACATGAGAACCTTCATTGGTGGATACTTGTGGTATGGTGCTGTTCCAGTAGCTAACTCAATAGCTGTAATTCCCAATGACCAAATGTCTGCTTTGAAGTCATATCCGTGGTCCTAATGTATTTTTTGTCGGACAGTTTAGGGTTTCGAGCTTAGCGGTCGGTGTTTACCGATTGCATTAATTTTAATTAAATGTTTTGCTTTTACCGTGTGTACCTGTTCCATGACTTCCGGTGCCATCCAGCAAGGTGTGCCAACAAATGTGTGTCGAACCTTCTGACGATTAGTATCATAACCAGTAGTTAACCATGCACTCACTCCAAAATCAGCTATTTGAACTGTTCCATCTTCACCCAGAAGAATGTTGCCAGCCTTTATATCTCTATAAATATAGAAATAAACAATTATCATAAATTATTTTTGTATTTTACATATATAGCCGAATATGAAAAAGTACCTATGAATTTGACTATTGGAATGGAAATATTCCAAGCCCTTTAAAACTTCTCTTAAAACAGTTGCAATAGTAGCTTCATCGAGAACACCATGACGACAATCACTTGTGCGCATTTTATGTTTTAGTATGTCAAGCAATGAACCCCCTTCTAACAAACGTAATACTAACCATAATTCATCACCAACTACAAAACTAGTATGATATGTAACAACATTTTCATGCTGGCACCATGACATAGCTTGTATTTCTTTCTATATAGTAAGAGAAAAAAGTTAAATAATTGTTAACTATAGAATAAAAATAAATTATTACTGTTAATTCATCCATGCTGGTATTCCATTTTTCTAAGTTTATTTTCTTTATGGCACATTTTTCTTGACGAGGTTTACAAAAAGCACAATGAACAGTAGCTGTAGCACCAACACCTAAAATCAAAGCAATTATAATTTATTAATATAATTTATAAACACTTAAAATATAGCAATAGGTATAATTAATTTATATTATTAACTAATTATATTCATGGCCGAAAATACTTAAATATTTACCTAAATTAAAAATATTAATGTAAGGAATGTATATTATTTTTAGTAAGTTGAACTCGAGGAATGTTTTTAATAAACTTTATATTATAATTTATTAAATTATGTATTTTTAGGTATTCTTAATACAAAAATGAATACTATATTATAATTATCTAATAAATGTGTGTGGTATTTCTAATAAATACTATAAAACTATACTTAGCTTATGTATTAATTATCCTCACAATTTTTCAGTAAAAATATTGAAAATTATTTTTTTAAATATATCATTAATATTTAAAAGCTATAAGAAAAATAATACAATAGTGTTAGTGAAATAATATTTAATTAATATTTCAGTCAATTTAAATTGATAATTATTATTTCAATAGATTTGACCCAATACATTATGCACAAATATAACAAAAATGTAGATTTATTACAATTAAATAGTATTTACAATTAACATAAATTTTAACTGAAATGCCTATCAAATAAAGACTTGGTTAAATCATTAATTTGATAAATTCTGGTGAATTGAAAAAAATACTATACTACAAATACCAAAATATTATTTTTTGTACTGCAATTGCTTATAATTCCAGACAATATAATATGTTTGATTTATATATCTACTTCATAATATATCAATATTATGCACGGCTTTTATAATTTTTATTTAATTTTATTGAAATTTAACCAGCACTGGTATAGTAGATCTTATAAAAATTTAAGAAAAACATCCAGATTTAATTTCAGCAATCATATACATAAGGAATACTAATTCAAACGATGCATTGCATAAATAATAGTTAATCAGTTTTGGCCTCAAAAAATAAGATTTGTTATGTAGGTACCTAATTATATTTGTTTAATGTCTAATAGAAGAATTTACTAAGATATTAAATTAATACAATAACATCAATAACTCATTATTTACTTTTAAGGTATTAAAACTTGGGTTTATTAAATATTTTATAAGGTAGGTACTTAAATATTTTTAAATATAAGACTCGTGAATAAATTAATTATCACAACTCAATTTTATTTTCTAAATCTAAAGTTTAGCAAATTAATTTATTAGTTTTTTTTTTTTTTTTTAAATAAAAGTATTACTAAAGTACTATACTTTAATATATTATATAAATTGTTTCTTTACTCTATTCATTCATGTTATGAAAGTAAATAATAGGTACTTTTATAAATACCCCTTGAGATAATAAGATTAAATAGGACACAGATACTATAGTGATTATACAATATAAATTGATAGTAGGTAAATATTATAGATTTATAATATTGCTTTGTGAATATTTAGAAGGGGTTATATTTTTTAGTTAAATAAAAAATAGATTTTAGTTTCAGACTTAATTTTAGATTTTAATCGCATTAAAATAAATGTATAACTTATTATTTAATTAATATTAATGTTTTATTAAACATATAATTTGACTAAAATACAAAAATTGCGGGTTTATTAAACTACTATAGTCAATAATACTGAACTAGACAAATTAATTATTCATTCTTAGCATTTCTAATGCATTATATAATACGATGTATTAATGAGACTATTAAAATTGTGAAATGTTTGATGAGCGGATTCGGCGATTTGATAGTGTACACTGTACCTATTTGTTTTATACTCGAGATAAGAAATAATATTCAACAGAAGAATATTCCTGGCGTAAAAATTAAAAAAACAATTTTCGAATTTTCTACTATTATCGTTTCAGTAATTCAACAAAACACGTTAACAAGGTAATAAAAAATCTGATATCATACTGGACATTGTAATCAACAATAATCGGTATTCAGTAACGATATCACATAATATGTCACTCAATAATTATTATAGTGACGATAATTTAATAAGCAATGACTAATGAGATAATTATAAATTTACAATGACAGAGTGATGTGGAGATAATCGTAAAAGAGGGGAGGGCTAAGTAATGACGCGGGTTCGGGTTGACGAAATAGAGTAAGCAATAAGCAGTCAGCAGACACATTATTGAAGCATCTGTAGAAATACTAGAAATCATCATTTCGGTGCGATCGTAGTATAAGAACCCGTTTGCCGAAGTAATAAAACGCAAAACAATAATAATTTATATATTTTAGAAATTGTCACGATATAACCTAACAATTAAAATGAAAATAAAAACGAGTACCGGTATCGGCAAGTAGGGGGGGCAGGCCAGGTGTAGTACGGCGGCGCACGCCGGGTCTTCGAGGGGAGGTGATCAGGCGTACACGAGATTACGAAATCGGTAGACGACGCACTATAAAGTATAAACGGTACAAATACTACAAACGCATCAGCTAAGACTCGGGATTTTTTGAACGGTAGAGCGATCGGAGTTCGGAGACCATCAACAGCTGAATGTGATAAGATGAGTGTAAGATTACCTATGACTTCGCGGAGTTCGTAACTGTCTCGGGTGTTTGGCCATACGTTAGAAGCCGCCGCGGCGGCTGTCAAAGGCGCGTTGTCTGCGGCGGTGGCATTGTTGTTGATGGTGTTGGTCGTCGTTGTGGTTGTCGTCGATGACGGCGCCGCCATTTTACCGCTAGCTGGCACTACGACGTGCCGGTGCTATTGATATTCCGGTAGGATTCGTGACGACGCCAACCGAACAGGCGCAATGGCATTTTACAACTGCACTGTCTGCACTACGGCGGACGGCAAAATACTGGTGGCGGAGTGCGGACGACAATGCACTGGCGGCGGCGGCGGCTGCCGCCACTTGGTCGTGTGTGGTTGCGGTGATATCGACGGCGGCGGCGGTGGTCGACGCCGTTCCAACTCAGTTGGAACGCGCACGCAACGCAGGCGTCGCCGGTTGACGCGCGCGCGTTTATAAATAATACGATATTATTATTTCACGGTACCACAAACACTCAACATGTATAGTGTATACATATATATGAATATACAGACGATAACGGAGCCGTGTGTACGTAATACGTATAATAATTTGTTATAAAATTATGATGGTGCTTGCGCATTATTTATACACATTATATATATTTATTCTCGAACAGTCGACGCGCGTAAAACACCGGTCGTTTAACTTTTGGGTATTCTGCTACATTCATAAACATTTAACTGCTGATCGCCGGCCGTATAGTGCGTCGAGCGTGGCGCTATAGGCGTGTTGTAAAAACGCTCTGCCCGAAAAATGTGAATAATTATTAATTACGTGTCGCGGGACGACGTGTGCGCACGCGTACTATTGTAATCTAATAGTAATAAACTATTAACTAAATAACAATAATAGACAATAGTGAAACGAACGAGATCGGCGGTAGCCGGTGCAATACTCCGATTGATATTTGATATTATTATGCGCGTGCGTGCGTTTTCGTTACTCGTCGGCTGTCGCACACACTTGCACCGCCGTCGCCAGCACCACGACGGTCCGCGAATAGAGCGACTGTAACGGTGTAACAACGATCGACGGCGATGAGTAGAAATCTAAAAGAGCGCGTCGCACCGGCGGTCGATCGTACACTCGTTGAATATGCGTAATAATGTCGTGTCGTCCGATCTACCAGTGAACAGTTGAGCACTGAGCAGTGAGCAGTCGTTGTCGCGCCGCCGCCATGGCGTTTTCCCACGCGACGGCAGCGGCACTCACGCCAACGTGCGGTTAAATTATTGTTTTTGTGTATATTTTGTGAGTCGTTTGGCGCGCGCACGATGCGTTTTTCGACAATGTTTTCGTGTTTTCGACAAACCCAATACGATTTAACAAGCCAACGGGCGTGTAATTTATTATTTCGTTTAACACGAAACACGTCGTAATAATAATATACTTATTTTTTTTTTATATATATTATACTATAGTCTATAATGGTTACTTACAACTGCAGCAACTATAGATAGGTACTGCACTAACACTACTGCCGCACGGTGTACTGCGCACACGTCGACACGTGGTAATAGATACCTTACGTATTAATTAGCAAAACCATTTATTATCTCGGTTAGTGCGTTTTCGACTTTTTCCTGAATATACCTAATTAAAGGCTTCTAATTTGTATATTATTGTAAATGCGTGTGCGTAATATATTGTATTATTTAATAATAGCTTATACATTTTAGTAATTTAGGTATCTAAAACGCATTATATTTAGTATTTACAGTTAAATTCTATTTCAATTATCTCGTTAAGAAGTTGTGCTCGTGACTTGTGTCCAATTTCAAAATTAGGTGGATCGTGGATAACGAAATTGAAAATATATAACGTGCATTGAGTACCCAGCGTACATAAAAAATTACGATAATTTCTTTATTTAAGTAAACTTATTAACTTTATAGCGCATTGTTACAACAATCAGAGGCAAAGATAACTTACGCACATGAAAGGTTAGGTTAACTATATATACAAACAGGGTAATAAATAAGTGAGAATTTCAATGTTTAACAATGTAGAATATATCTGTGACACTTTTTATGGATCAAAGGTTCATAATTAGTGACACGCGGATTTTCAGATATTCTAAGTTCGGATATTACTATAAAGAATTCTTACAGTCATAATAAAAGATAAGCATACATATAGATATAAAATAAAAACTTAGTTGGAGAACAACGCATGTTATTAACATAAGTATATGCCTATTCATTTTTATGTCATTTCAAAAGTAAATATTCAAATATCTAGGATCCAGTGTTATAGTGACGACGAATTTATTCACTGGTATTAGGGCAATAAGATTTATCAACTTCTTAATATTATTTTTAATCATTAATTTAAATTTTAAAGCTATACAAAATAATGTGCAGTATAAATAAACCCATAAAAATATAAATAATTAATTTTTCATTTATCAACCAGTATTAAAATTTAAAATGTCATCCAATGTAATATACCTCACTTTCGTTATCAAACCTGTTTAACCATTTTTCCGTAAGAGAATAACTTTAAACAAAGTGTAGATAAATTATATTATAATCCGGTTCTAATTTAGATGTTTACAAAAGTAGATGATCAAGCAATGAAAATGAAAGTATTCAGAATTATCTCTTCATAACTTTAAAAATATGGCAGCAATCAAATCCAACTCACAGTATGTTATCGATGGTAGTTATGAGTTCTAGAAGACGATCACGCATTGTTGCCGTTATAAATAGTGTAAAATAAAATATCAAATTGACCTTCCACAATTTCTGAGCCCGAAAAACTATGAATTAAATTTGAGGATATATTAAATTATAAAGGTAGTAATGAATATAAATAATCATAAATTAAAAATAAAAACATATTTATTTTATTTTTAATTATTAAAATGGTCAAACCCCATATGCTATAATGGTTTTACCCCAGTTACAAGTTTACGTTACTGTAATATAATGATCATATCTAGCTATGAACTACTGATAGGACATCATTGTATAACCTGTTGCAGCATCCGGCTTTTGCTAGTCGTTGAGGATAAAATTAATATAAAAAGAATAAAATTAGGTATAATACTCACTCTGCAATAGAAATTTTTCAGAAGCACAGTAAATAAATAAAAATATGTATTTAAAACAATATTTCACCAAACTTTGTTTAGTATTTCACTTCACATAGTCAGTTTTCAGTAATTTTGAATTTAATTGTTTTTCTATGAACGCCAATAAAAAGAGGTGAAATTATAAAATTTCATCAAGTTTTTCTATTACTAATTAAAATATTGAAACCTTATTCAAAGTAATACTTTGTAAAGCAGAAACGTTCAATTGACGTCGATTGAATGTGAGTGTCTATATGAAACAACGGCAAAAGACGTTCCAAGTTTGGTAATATAATAAATAGTTATAATTAAATCAAACATACATACAAGCGCATGTTCATAGTGTTAAAGAATTATGAAATTATTCATTATTTTGATACAAATTTAAATAAATAAAAATAATTACCATTGAAACGATATGACGATAAAGGATGGCTGATTTTACCTACATTAAACTACAACCATCTTCATAATGTTGGCAGTACATAAACTTTAATATGTCTAAATTATCTGTTCAATATTAATAATAATTTAGTATGTAACAAAATTATGTATTATCTACTACATTCATCAAGTTATTTTACCGATAAGCAAACATATAATACAAAAGAAGTTAACATATTATTATAGACTCAGTTTGTAGATAGACGCTTAATCTAGATTAATCACTTAACTATGAGGCATAAGAAAGAATAAAGTAAACTATAGCCTTAGTTCAATATACTTAAATTAAGTCTCATGATGAATGCTTCACAATTGTTTATATTGATAAATAAATAGCTCAGCGTAATTTTATTTAGTTTAACCCAATACCGGAAAATTTGTATGTAAATCATCATTGTATTATAAATTTTACTTAACACTAGACTCCAAGTATGTCTATCAGCAGTTCGAATCCTGGACATTTGATTACTTTGTTTTTACCTATACGTCTTACCACTATATTAATACTATACTTAATTACACAATAAACTAACGATATATCAAAATGATAACTTAATAATATATTACATTAAACATAAACTTATATTTTTTAACACTTATACTACAAAATGTAATTAGTTTAGTACTTTCAAGTTCTTATAAATTAAATAAATAACCGTAAAATTTATTGGTTATTTTCTCCAACTTAA